>NC_057808.1:100439102-100447223 GCF_018294505.1 Triticum aestivum
GGGGACGGGGTGAAGGGGGGGCGGCGGCGGCTTATAAGAGAGGGGGGGCTGGTGGCGTGGGGGAGGGGGCAAGGCGGCGGCGGCCGTGCTCCAGGCGGACTTGGGCGCGGCGGCGGCTGCGTGCGCGCGAGGGAGACGAGGGAGGTGGGCCGGCCGGCTCGGCTGGGCCTCGGCCCGGTCGGGCGTGGGTTTTTTCTAAATTATTCCGCCGAATTTAAAAAAATCGCAGAAAAATAAATAAAAATCCAAAAATGATAAAACAAATTTTCCCCGTCTAATAAAATTAATTAGAACAAGGTGAACATTTTTTGACCCAAAAATGCAGCTTTGAAAACGTGCAATTTTTTAATGCAATTAAAATTGCAAATAAAATCCGAATAAAATCCAATATATGATTTTAATATTTTCCTCCAATATTTCAATTGTTTTGGACAAGTCATATTTTCTCCTCTCATTTATTTTTAATGTGAAATATTTTTCCGGAGAGAAAATAATTAAAACCAAAATCCTCGTTTTATTATTTGATGAAAATCAAATATGAAAAATCGGGAAAATCCCCAACTCTCTCCGAGGGTCCTTGAGTTGCTTAGGATTTATCGAGGATTTGCCAAAATGCAATAAAATATGCTACGCAATGATGATCTAATGTATAACATTCCAAATTGAAAATTTGGGATGTTACAAACCTACCCCCCTCAAGATGAATCTCGCCCTCGAGATTCGGGTTGGCTAGAAAATAGGTGAGAGTGGTCCTTCCGTAGATCTTCCTCTCGCTCCCAGGTGGCTTCATCTTCCGTATGGTGACTCCACTGGACTTTGCAAAACTTGATAACCTTACTGCGGGTAACTCGGCTGGCATATTCAAGAATCATTACGGGTTTCTCCTCATAGGTCAAATCGCTTTCCAGCTGAATCGCTTCCAGTGGCACTGTATCTCTCAGTGGTATCTCAGCCATCTCTGCGTGGCATTTCTTCAACTGGGAAACGTGAAATACATCATGAACTCCTGACAATCCTTCAGGCAATTCTAGCTTGTAGGCAACTTCTCCCATACGTTCCAAAACTCTATATGGTCCGATAAAACGGGGCGCTAGCTTTCCCTTAACTCCAAAGCGCTTCACTCCTCGAAGTGGCGATACTCGCAGATAAACTCTGTCTCCGATTTCGTGAACTGTCTCCTTACGTTTTGAATCCGCATAACTCTTCTGCCTGGACTGGGCTACCTTGAGCCTATCGCGAATCAACCTCACTTTCTGTTCAGACTCCTTAATCAAATCTGGTCCAAACAACTAACGGTCTCCAACTTCGTCCCATAACAATGGTGTTCTACACCTCCTTCCGTACAAAGCTTCGAAAGGGGCCATCTTCAAACTGGTTTGATAACTATTGTTGTAAGAAAACTCGGCATATGGCAAATTGTCGTCCCAACTAGATCCATAATCTAATGCACAAGCTCTCAACATGTCCTCCAAAATCTGATTGACTCTCTCGGTCTGTCCATCTGTCTGTGGGTGAAAGGTTGTACTAAATTCTAGCCTAGTTCCCAATGTTTCATGTAACTGCTTCCAAAACTTCAAGGTAAACTGGGTTCCTCTGTCTGATACAATGGTCCTCGGAACTCCATACAAACATACGATCCTGGTCATGTATATCTTTGCCAACTTAGCACTGGTGTAAGCGGTCTTGACTGGAATGAAATGAGCTACTTTCGTCAATGGGTCGACTACAACCCATATTGAGTCATAGCCTGAACGAGTCCTGGGAAATCCCGTGACAAAATCCATGCCTATTTTATCCCACTTCCATTCGGGTATTGGCAATGGTTGTAGCAATCCTGCTGGCTTCTGATGTTCTGCCTTCACTCTCTGACATACATCACAAACTGCTACATACTCCGCAATGTCCTTCTTCATTCCGGTCGACCAGAAAGTATCCTTCAAATCCAAATACATCTTGGTATTTCCTGGGTGAATCGAATACGGTGAATCATGGGCCTCTTGCAAAATCAACTTCCTGATCTCCGGATCATTGGGCACGTAAACGCGGTCCTCAAACCATAAGGTATCGTGCTCATCCTCACGAAATCCCTTGGCTTTTCCTTTGCTCATCTTTTCCTTTATCTCAGCAATCTCCTTGTCTGTCTTCTGAGCTTCTCTGATCTTTTCCATCAAGGTAGACTGAATCTCCAATGTCGCTAAATAGCCTCTTGGGACTATCTCCAAACATAGCTCGCGAAGGTCCTCGGCTAACTCCTGAGGTAACTCTCCTGTCATGAGGGTGTTGACATGGCTCTTGCGGCTCAACGCATCTGCTACTATGTTAGCCTTCCCTGGGTGATAATGCAATCTCATATCATAGTCCTTAATAAGCTCCAACCATCTCCTCTGTCTGAGATTTAACTCCTTCTGCATGAAAATGTACTTCAAACTCTTGTGATCCGTGTACACCTCACAATGGTTTCCGATGATAAAATGTCTCCATGTCTTCAACGCATGCACTACGGCTGCTAATTCCAAATCATGCGTGGCATAATTCTTCTCATGGGGTTTAAGTTGTCGTGAAGCATATGACACAACTCTTCCTTCCTGCATAAGCACTGCTCCAAGTCCTCGACGAGAAGCGTCGCAATAAACTTCATAATCCTTGCGTTGATCTGGCAGAATTAACACTGGTGATGTAACCAATCGTTTCTTCAATTCTTGGAAACTAGCTTCACATTCCTCAGTCCAATTGAACTTGGTGTCCTTCTTTAATAGCTCAATCATGGGTTTTGCAATCTTTGAAAAATTCTCAATAAACCTCCGGTAGTATCCTGCAAGTCCAAGGAAACTCCGGATCTCTCCAACTGACGTGGGTGATTCCCAACTTGTTACCGTGTCAACTTTGGCGGGGTCTACTGCTATTCCTTCTCCAGATATAACATGTCCGAGGAATCCAACTTCCTTCAGCCAAAATTCACATTTGCTGAACTTGGCGTATAACTGATGTTCTCTGAGCTTCTCAAGTACCAAACGCAAATGCTCCTTATGCTCTTCTTCATTCTTGGAAAAGACTAAAATATCGTCTATGAACACCACGACGATCTTATCCAGAAACTCCATAAACACTTTGTTCATCAGGTTCATGAATTAGGCAGGTGCGTTAGTCAGACCAAATGACATAACGGTATACTCATATAGCCCATATCTGGTGGTAAAGGCCGTCTTAGGTATATCCTGCTCTCGAATCTTTAACTGATGGTATCCTGATCGTAGATCGATCTTGGAAAATACTTTAGCTCCTTGTAAGCGGTCAAACAAATCATTGATCATCGGTAGTGGGTACTTGTTTTTGATGGTCACTTCATTCAATCCACGGTAATCAACAACCATCCTCAACGATCCATCTTTCTTCTCCACTAGAAGTACTGGTGATCCCCAAGGTGACGAACTTGGGCGAATAAAGCCTTTATCCAATAACTCCTTAATCTGCTTCTTAATTTCCTCCAAATCTTTTGCGGGCATCTTGTACGGTCTCTTAGATATTGGCCCTGTGCCTGGCAAAAGTTCAATCAAGAACTCAATGTCTCTATCTGGTGGCATGCCTGGCAACTCTTCTGGAAATACATCCGGGTAATCCTTCACCACTGGTACTTCCTCCTGTACAAATCCTGATAAGGAATTCACTTGAGTCCTCTTCGGCACATGCCGGGATACATACTTAATCCTTCTTCCTTCTGGGGTGGTAAGCATAATCGACTTACTGGCACAATCGATGTTCCCTCCATACTTTGATAACCAATCCATGCCTAATATCACATCCAATCCTTGCGATTCCAATATTATTAGGTCTGAGGGAAACAGATAGTTACCAATCCTTAATGGTAACCGTTCACACCATAAACTAGCCATATACTCTGCTCCTGGTGAGGTTACTAACATGGGTGACGTAAGGGCTTGAGTTGGCAGTTTATACTTATCCACAAATCCCCTTGATATGTATGAATGCGATGCGCCAGTATCAAAAAGAACGAGTGCAGTAAATGACTTAACCATAAACTTACCTATTACTGCATCAGGCTGTGCTTCAACCTCTTCCACGCTCACGTGGTTCACATGTCCTTTATTGAAAGGGTTCGGCTTCTTCCCAGAGCTTCCATTGCCATTTCCGTTCTGGGCTTCAGGACAATCATTTGCATAGTGTCCAGTCTTCTGGCACTTGAAACAATTAATGTGGCTTAGATCCCTCTTGGCTGGGGTAGATGGGTTGGTGCGGTTCTGTCCGTTGCTTCCTCCATTCCCATTACCATTCTTGGAGCCATTATGGTTGTGCGAACTACTTCCTCCATGGGTATGTTGAAACTGCCCTCCTGGTTTCGGGGCAAAACGTGGCTTCTGCTGAGCTCCAGAATTGTACTTCCCTTGTCCATACTTCCTCTTACGGTTTTCAATCTGCTGCTGCTTCCCTTCAATCATGAGTGCTCTATCTACCAACTCCTGGTAGTTGTTGAAGGTTGCTACCATTAGCTGCATGCTCAGCTCATCATTCAATCCTTCGAGAAACTTCTCCTGCTTGGCTGCATCTGTAGCAACGTCATCTGGTGCATAACGTGCGAACTTACTGAAATCCTCCACATACTGGCCTACGGTGCGTCCTCCTTGGCATAGGTTGCGAAACTCACGCTTCTTCATAGCCATAGCTCCTGCTGAAACATGAGTTGTATGGAAAGCTTGCTGAAACTGGTCCCATGTGACAGTGTCAATAGGGTGTGTGGCTGTGTAATTCTCCCACCATGATGATGCGGGTCCATCAAGTTGATGTGCGGCAAAACACACTCTTTCCGCATCTGTGCATCATGAAGTGGCCAACTCCCTTCCAACTTTGCGGAGCCAATCATCTGCAACAATCGGCTCGGTGCTGCTGGAAAACACCGGCGGATTTAGCCTCAAGAAACGGGCTAAGTGATCAACAGGTGGAGGTGGTGGGTTATTGTTGTTGTTGTTGTTGTTGCCTTGGTTCTGTACCAACACTTGCATCAGGGCATTCTGTTGCTGAATCAACTGAGTGATCTCTGGTGGGAAAACAAATCCGGTGTCGCGTCTCGGAGGCATCTGATGGGTTAGAAAAGATGAGAGTTAAGAATAGAATGAGGTCTAGAGAGGAAACACTACCCATATGCTCATGAGACAAATACAATCAATATCACTCAATCAATTCAAACAAGGCATACAATCGATCTAACTAGCGTTACAAAAGTGCTAGAACTATACTATATAAATGGGGGAAAACTACTACTGATATGGTGGTCTACTAGAAATTCTGATCAGTTGAAGACTCCATGATATCTGCTCCAGCTTCATCAACAAAGTCATCTTCACTGGGGTCCGAGTCGGCGTCGTCGATGATGATGTAGTTATCCGGGCAAGTGCATTCGTCATCTTCTGCTTTTGACACTGGATTTCCCATGAATACTCCAATCTTCTTCTCCAGGTCGTCATTCTTCCCTACTAGTGCGATGATTTCCTCCAGATAATCCTCGCGTGTAGCCTTGAGTTCTTCCTCCAGCTCCTTGATCTTCGTCAACGCCTTCTTCAGCTCTATCTTGTCTGAGCACATCTGGTTCTCCTGGCGACGAATGTGTTGGTTTTGCTCCTGGATGAAAGCTGCAATTGATCCATCCTTCTTGGTGCTGATCATCTCCCATTGCTCGTCTCGGCGTCCACAAATCTGATAATTAGTATCGTTAAGCTCCCTGTGGTAGACTTCTCCAATGCGTCCCATAGCGATGTGGGCTGCCATGCTCTTCCCTAAACTCCAGGTTGGTGCTTCAAAAGCCAATCTTATAGGTTCAGTAACTGGCACAAACGTCCTTCCTGGAACTTGAACTTGAATCTTCCAGCTCTCCTCTTCAGGTAATGTGGCGTTGTAGGTTCCGGTGATGCTTGGTATTCCTATGTTCAAGTACTTAGTGACTTCCTTCAAGTGACGTCCAAAAGGCGTATCTTCATCTGGTTGCATGAACTTGCTCCTTGCATCCGCCATTCCTAAAAGAGTAGAAAGTGGAGAGGGGTCAGAAATGAGAAGAGAGAAGTGTTCTAGGGATTAAGCTTAGTGGTCGTGTCCTACAATCAGCGTGTGCTCTGATACCACCTTTGTAGTGACCAGACCTCAAACAGTCTGTGCTGCTGTGCACCAGTGTCATCCCTGGATCAGTAATGCTGACACGCACAGTACAAATGGAGGATTTATAACAGAGTAGCAATCACACGCTTATTACAATGAATATCTCAAAAGAGAATAAGTATGATAAATATGGCTTAAGGCCATCTAAAAACGATAACAGTGGAAGGCTTCGAAGATAAGTGAGTCCATCAACTCCAACGGCATCACTGAGTATAAGACCACGACCTAATGCACCTTACTCGCATTATAACACATAGAGAATAATGAAACGTTGCAGCCCGAAACGTTGCAGCACATGGAATATGCTGGCAATATAACACATAGAGAATAATGAACATAAAAATGCTATACTACATGCATATATGGCTGGTGGAAAGCTCTATGGTTACAGTTTTGCGAAAAGCCAATTTTTCCCTACTGCAAAGGAATAAGTTAAGTTTAACTATCATGGTGGTTGTTAAACATTGAGAAGGTACCTCCAACTCAATCCCAATTAAGTGTCATCATTAACCCAACAAAATTAATTAAAGTAACATGGTGATGAGATTCACATGATAATCCAGGTACTAGATACTCAAGTTGTCCATAACCGGGGACACGGCTAATCATGAGTTGTTTGTACACTCTGCAGAGGTTTGTGCACTTTTCCCCACCAGACTCGATCGCCTCCGCCTGATTCTCGCACTGCATGATGTTTGAGAAACGGATGACCGAGACACAGTCTTTCAGAAGCGTAAACTCTCTACTCTGGGTAGACCGTACCACCTACATCCCCTACATCTGCTAGTCTACCTCTTCAAGAGCTCACACAACTTAATCAACTATGTTAGAGCCCATAATAGCTTGTGGCTGCACACGGAAGTTTCTAGCATGAATAATCTCATGATCCCTTTGAGCCTGGGTGGCGGTCCATAGGATGATCACACGGGTACTCCGGGATATCCAAAAATACAGGCAGCACTGGGTTCTCCAGGTGCCTCAATCCACCCAGATGTGAGTTTTAGTTGCCACCTTAAGTAAACCATTAATTAACAATCTCACATCTGTCATGAATATCTCTCAAACCCAATCCACGTCTACAAGCATAGCTTAGCGATATAAGCAACGTAGAAGTAACTCCCAAGGGTTTGATAATAAAACAGGTAATAGGTACTACCTCAACTACTTCCCAATACCCACAATTTAATTAGATCCTAACCATGCAATGTTTGAGGATTGATCTAATGCAATAAAACTGGGTAGTGAAAAGTATGATCAAAGTGTTACTTGTCTTGCTGATGATCCGCGAAACCTAGAGATTTGAAGTAACAAGCGGCGCACTCCGGGTACTCTATCGCAAACAAACAAGCAAACAATAAGTACTCATCTAATGCACAGGTAAAACTTGAATAAAAGCCGGTTTGCAAAAACAATCAAATCGAACGAAGCAACGAAGGTCAAACGGCGAAAAAAACAAGCTTCGTTTACTAATCTGGATCTTGGTCAAATTTTACAGTAGCAAAAACTTGTATGAGTAGGTTAAACGGAAAGAGAATTTCGAGACGAAACTCTAGGCGCTTGAATCGCCTGATTCCGATAAACGAGCGAAAAGTTAAACGAAAACGAAGATCCGATCAGGAATCGGGATCTGGAAAAAATCGCGGAAAAATCCGACAAAAAAGAGAAAACTGACGAACGGTTAAACGAACGAACGTTCGTTAACAGCGAAAATCCGACGAACACGTTCGTTAAAACGAACGGGTCGGTGAACGTTCACTAAATAATAAAACCGAAAAAATAAACCGATCTAGGGTTTAGAAAAAAAACGAACGGTTTTTTTAGAAACCGGCAAACGGCGGCGGCTCGGTACCTCGTCGGGACGGGCTCCGGCGGGGTCGGCGAGGCTCCGGTGGGGTTCGGCGAGGGCGGGTTGGGGCGGCGGGGCTCGGGCAGGGCGCGGGGCGGCGGGCTCGGGCGGCG
>NC_057808.1:100447737-100489356 GCF_018294505.1 Triticum aestivum
TGGTGGCGTGGGGGAGGGGGCAAGGCGGCGACGGCCGTGCTCCAGGCGGACTCGGGCGCGGCGGCGGCTGCGTGGGCGCGAGGGAGACTAGGGAGGTGGGCCGGCCGGCTCGGCTGGGCCTCGGCCCGGTCGGGCGCGGGGGGGGTGTTAAATTATTCCGCCGAATCTAAAAAAATCGCAGAAAAATAAATAAAAATCCAAAAATGATAAAACAAATTTTCCGCGTCTAATAAAATTAATTAGAACAAGGTGAACATTGTTTTGACCCAAAAATGCATTTTTGAAAACGTGCAATTTTTTTAATGCAATTAAAATTGCGAATAAAATCCAATATATGATTTTAATATTTTTCCTCTAATATTTCAATTGTTTTGGAGAAGTCATATTTTCTCCTCTCATTTATTTTTAATGTGAAATATTTTTCCGGAGAGAAAATAATTAAAACCAAAATCCTCGTTTTATTATTTGATGAAAATCAAATATGAAAAATCGGGAAAATCCCCAACTCTCTCCAAGGGTCCTTGAGTTGCTTAGGATTTATCGAGGATTTGCCAAAATGCAATAAAATATGCTATGCAATGATGATCTAATGTATAACATTCCAAATTGAAAATTTGGGATGTTACAGAAAGAGAGGAAAAAGGAAAAGGGTACATGTGCGGACTTAGGCGTAGAATCTTCGGAGCTGGGCAGCGTTCCATGGGTTTGGTTCTAAGCAATTATCCGAAGCATTGCGAAGGCGATAGGCTCCACCAGTGAGAACTTCATCTATAATGAAGGGACCCTTCCATTTGGGGTTGAGCTTATCCTTTTTATTCTCTGGTAGGCGTAGAACAAGTTCACCGACATTATTAGTCTTTCCCCGTACTTCCCTGCTTTGATATCGCCGAGCCTGCTGTTGATAGAATGCGGAACGGGCCTTCGTGACATCGCGCTCCTCTTCCAGGCCGTCCAGATCATCCTGCCGATCGAGCTCGGCTTCTCTCTCTTCGTACATGCACACTCGAGGTGAGTCATGAATAATGTCGCAAGGCCAAACTGCCTCCGCGCCGTACACCATGAGGAAAGGTGTATATCCGGTCATGCGATTGGGCGTGGTCCACAACCCCCAGAGTACAGAATCGAGTTCCTCTACCTAGTGCTTGTCCGATTATTTTAGAGATCGCACTAGTCTGGGTTTAGATGCCGCTCATTATTAGGCCGTTCGCCCGTTCGACCTGACCATTTGTTTGAGGGTGGTATACGGAGGCATAATCATGCTTAATGCCCAAATTAGCACACCAAGTTTTCACCTCATCGGCCGTAAAGTTAGAACTGTTGTCAGTAATAATACTGTGCGGGACCCCATAACGGTGTACAACACCGGATATAAATTCTATCACCGGTCCGGCCTCGGCTGTTTTGACCGGTTTGGCTTCTATCCATTTAGTGAACTTGTCGACCATAACCAGTAAATATTTCTTCTTATGGCTTCCCCCTTTAAGGGGTCCGACCATGTCTAGCCCCTAGACCGCAAAAGGCCAAGTAATGGGGATTGTTCTAGGGCAGTGGGTGGCATATGGCTTTGATTGGCAAAGAGCTGGCATCCAACGCAACGCTGTACGAGGTCCTGAGCGTCTGCTCGGGCCGTGGGCCAATAGAAACCCGTACGGAAGGCTTTACTTACAATGGCCCGAACCGCGCCATGATGGCCACCAAGACCAGCGTGTATTTCAGCCAAGAGCTGTCGTCCCTCCTCTTCGGAGATACATCTTTGAAGGACTCCAGTAATACTTTTCTTGTATAGTTCTCCTTCATGGACTTTGTAGACCTTTGAGCATCAAACGATACGATGGGCCTCAGTCCGATCGTCAGGGAGCTCGTTCCTAGTAAGGTAGGCGAGGAAAGGTTCAGTCCATGGGGCAATTATAGCCATGATTTCATGGGCCGAGGGTGTTATTTCGGCATCCGAGCCCCCGATGATATCGGAGCTGGGTTTGGAATCTGGGAGTGTGATCGGCTCCGGACCAGGTTTGCCGCTCTCGTCCTGCCACACCACCGATGGCTTGAAGAGCCTTTCCACAAAGGTGTTAGGTGGGACGGGATCACGTTTAGCGCCCATGCGAGCAAGGATGACCGCGACTTGATTACTCTCTCAAGCCACATGATGAAACTCGAGCCCCTCAAACCGAGTTGACATTTTGAGTACAGCATTGCGGTAAGCCGCCATCTTCGGGTCTTTTGCATCGAATTCTCCGTTTATTTGGGATATTGCAAGGTTTGAATTCCCGCGCACCTCAAGGCGTTGTATTCCCATGGAGACAGCCATCCGGAGACCATGCAAGAGGGCCTCGTATTCGGCTGCATTGTTAGAGTTTGTATACAATATTTGCAGCACATAACGGACTCTGTCTCCTGTCGGGGATGTCAAAACGACACCAGCCCCAAGTCCGGCTAACATTTTGGAGCCATCGAAGTGCATCACCCAGTTGGAATACGTGTCGTACTCTTTAGGGAGTTCGGCCTCTGTCCATTCGGCGACGAAGTCAGCCAACACCTGAGATTTAATGGCTCGCCGTGGTTTGTACGTTATTTCAAATGGTAAGAGCTCAATGGCCCATTTGGCAATCCGGCCGGTGGCGTCCCGGTTGTTTATAATATCATTGAGTGGTACTTCTGAGGCCACCGTGATTGAGCATTCTTGGAAGTAGTGCTGCAGTTTGCGGGATGCCATAAAAACCGCATAGGCTATCTTTTGATAATGCGGGTATCGGGATTTGCACGGTGTAAGGACCGTCGATACATAGTATACTGGTTTTTGGAGTGGGAATTTATGTCCCTCTTCCTCTCATTCGACGACGAGCACCGCACTCACCACCTGGTGAGTTGCAGATATGTAGAGCAACATTGGTTCTCCGACATTTGGTGCGCCCAGGATGGGGTTGCTTGCTAGCAAAGTTTTTATTTCCTCCAGTCCGGCTGTTGCAGCATCCGTCCACACAAAGTGGTCGGTGCGTCGGAGCAGGCGATACAATGGCTATGCCTTTTCTCCTAATCTGGAGATAAACCGGCTCAAAGCTGCCACGCACCCGGCTAGTTTTTGGACCTGCTTGAGGCCAGTTGGTGTTGCCAATTGTGACAGGGCTCGGATTTTGGCTGGGTTTGCTTCAGTTCCTCTATTGGAGACAATAAACCCAAGTAGTTTGCCGGTGGGAACACCGAAAACGCACTTTTCCGGATTGCGCCTTATGTCATATGTTCGAAGGTTGTCGAATGTAAGGCGTAAGTCGTCTACCAATGATTCAACATGCTTGGTTTTGATGACTACGTCATCTAGATATGCCTCCATGGTCTTGCTGATTTGTTTTTCCAGGCACGTTTGAATCATGCATTGGTAAGTGGCGTCGGCGTTCTTGAGCCTGAAAGGCATAGTGTTGAAGCAGAAAGGTCAATACGGGGTGATGAATGCCGTTGCGGCTTGGTCGGATTCTTTCATCTTAATTTGATGGTATCCGGAGTATGCGTCGAGGAAACATAGCGAATCGTGTCCTGCGGTTGCATCGATAATCTGGTCGATACGTGGTAGTGGGAAGGGGTCCTTGGGGCAGGCCTTGTTAAGGTCTTTGAAGTCGACACACAGGCGCCAGGATTTATCCTTCTTTGGTACCATGACCAGGTTTGCTAGCCAATCTGGATGCTTGATCTCTCTAATAAACCCGGCTTCGAGTAGCTTGGCTAGCTCCTCCCCCATAGCCTGTCGTTTGGGTTCGGAAATTCGCCGGAGCGTTTGCTTGGCCGGTTTGTATCCCTTCAGTATATTGAGACTATGTTCGGCCAGCGCGCGTGGGATTCCTGGCATATCCGAGGGGTGCCAGGCGAAGATGTCCCAGTTCTCGTGCAGGAACACGCGTGATGCGGCGTCGACCGTTGGGTCCAGTTGTGCCCCAATGGAAGCTGTTTTCTTGGGATCCGTCGGGTGAACCTGAAATTTGACTATTTCATCAGTTGGCTTGAAAGAGGTGGATTTGGACCTTTTATCAAGAATGACATCGTCCCTATCCACTGTGGAGCGCAGAGCGGTGAGTTCTTCGGCCGCTAGGGCTTCGGACAGTGCCTCAAGGGCCAGGGATGCGGGTTTTTTTTGGCGCGGAGTGCTATGTCCGGATCACTGGAGATAGTGATAACACAATTGGGCCCGGGCATTTTAAACTTCATATACCCGTAATGAGGTATAGCTTGAAACCGTGTGAATGCATCTCTCCCTAACAGGGCATGATATCCATTGTTGAAAGGAGCCACCTGGAAGATTATCTCTTCGAACCTATAGTTTTCTGGTGTGCCGAATACCACATCCAATTTAATTTTCCCTGAGCATCTTGCTTCCCTGCTAGGGATGATTCCCCTGAAGGATGTATTGCTTTGCTCAATGCGACTCCTGTCCATTTGAATTTTATTAAGCGTGTCCTCATAGATGAGGTTCAGTCCGCTGCCGCCGCCCATTAGCACTTTAGTGAGCCGAAAGCCGTCCACGATTGGGTTTAGGACCAGAGCGGCTGGTGCCCGGACTGAGCGGGATCTTGGTTCGTCATCGGCATTGAAAGTAATCACCGTATCGTTCCAAGGGTTTATTGCTGCTACTTGGCAGACTTCGACAAGGTCGCGGAGCACCCTTTTGTGCTGATTATTTGATGAGAAGGTCTCGAAGATCGTGAATACGTTGAGATCGTCATCCTCCGAAGAGTACTTCTCTGGGGTAGTGTTGGTGAGGATACCCTCGCCGCTCTTGGCCACTTGCCAGAGTATCCAACATGCCCGTAGGCTATGCGTTGGTTCGGTATTCGGCGTCATGTGTATTTGATAGGGCCTGTCGAGCCATTGTTTGAAAACAGTTTTGTGTCCCATAAAAGGCTTAATTTTCTTATCCACGGGACGATGGTCAGGTGCCCCGCGAGGGTGCATCTTTTTTGCTCGTCCGGGAGATGGCTTAAAGGCCTGCGGTTCCCAGCGGGTTGTCTGAGTTTTCCAAGCGCTTTCCATGGTGCAGCACTTCAATACTATGTGTGTCAAATCTGCAAAGTGCAGTGCGCGACGGCGGTTGAGGGCATTAAGTATTCCATCGTCTGTACAGTTGTTGCGGAATACTGAGATCGCATCGTCGTCGCAGCAATCTTTGATCTTGTTTTTAACAAGGAGGAATCTGGCCCAAAAATGATGGACTGTTTCCTGAGGCTGCTGCCGCACATACATTAGGTCACATATGTCCGGTGGACTGGAATTGCTTGGGGAATATTGTCTGTGGTGGGTGGGTGGGCTTAAATTCGTGCTCTAACCCATTGTGGAATCTGGAGTTTGATGAATTTCCGAGGTCACCAGCTCGGGCTCCGGAGTGTCCGATGAGTTTTCGGACTTAACGTCCGGTCCTATGTTCGGAGAACAGGGAGTGTCCTCCCGGAGAAGGGTGTCCGGCCCTCCGGGCTCGGAAACATGAACATACCTCATTCTCAACATAGGAGAAGAGTTATTGTTGGCCTGTTCCTCCACAACCGCTACTAGATGGGTGATCGGTGGAGATTTAATTTCTCACTGATCGGGTTTAAGCCCAATCCAATCATAGTTAGTTGCGACTCCCAAGCCGGCGATGCGATCTAGCAGCTCGTTCAAAGACGTTACGTCTGTTGGGGAATGTAGTAATTTCAAAAAAATTCCTACGCACACGCAAGATCATGGTGATGCATAGCAACGAGAGGGGAGAGTGTTGTCTACGTACCCTCGTAGACCGACAGCGGAAGCGTTATCACAACGCGGTTGATGTAGTCGTACGTCTTCATGATCCGACCGATCAAGTACCGAACGTACGGTACCTCCAAATTCCACACATTCAGCTCGATGACGTCCCTCGAACTCCGATCCAGCCGAGTTCCACCGACGCAGGGCTTTGCCTAAGCTCCGCGACGGTATTATCGAGGTGTAATATGGTGGAGGGGGGCACCGCACAGGGCTAAAATATCGTATATCAAGTGTATCCTTAGGTGCCCCCCTGCCCTCGTATATAAAGGAGCAAGGGGGAGGCCGGCTGCCCTAGGCGCGCCAAGGAGAGAGGGGGAGTCCTCCTCCTAGTAGGAGTAGGACTCCCCTTTCCTAGTCCTACTAGGAAAGAAGGGGGGAAAGGAAAGAGAGGGAGAGGGAGAGGGAAAGGGGGCTGCGCCCCCCTCTCCTAGTCCAACTAGGACTCCCCTTGGGAGGGGGCGCGCCACCTCCTGGCTGCTGCCCTCTCTCTCCCCTCAAGGCCCACCAAGGCCCAATACTTCCCCGGGGGGTTCCGGTAACCCTCCGGCACTCCGGTTTAATCCGAAACTTCTCCGGAATACTTCCGGTGTCCGAATATAGTCGTCCAATATATCAATCTTTATGCCTCGACCATTTAGAGACTCCTCGTCATGTCCGTGATCACATCCAGGACTCCGAACAACCTTCGGTACATCAAAACATATAAACTCATAATATAACTGTCATCGTAACTTTAAGCGTGCGGACCCTTTGGGTTCGAGAACTATGTAGACATGACCGAGACACCTCTCCGGTCAATAACCAATAGCGGGACCTGGATGCCCATATTGGCTCCCACATATTCTATGAAGATCTTTATCGGTCAGACCGCATAACAACATACGTTGTTCCCTTTGTCATCGGTATGTTACTTGCCCGAGATTCGATCGTCGGTATCTCGATACCTAGTTCAATCTCGTTACCGGCAAGTCTCTTTACTCGTTCCGTAATACATCATCCCGCAACTAACTCATTAGTCACAATGCTTGCAAGGCTTACAGTGATGTGCATTACCGAGTGGGCCCAGAGATACCTCTCCGACAATCGGAGTGACAAATCCAAATCTCGAAATACGCCAACCCAACAAGTACCTTTGGAGACACCTGTAGAGCACCTTTATAATCACCCAGTTACGTTGTGACGTTTGGTAGCACACAAAGTGTTCCTCTGGTAAACGGGAGTTGCATAACTTCATAGTCATAGGAACATGTATAAGTCATGAAGAAAGCAATAGCAACATACTAAACGATCGAGTGCTAAGCTAACGGAATGGGTCAAGTCAATCACGTCATTCTCCTAATGAGGTGATCCCGTTAATCAAATGACAACTCATGTCTATGGCTAGGAAACATAACCATCTTTGATTAACGAGCTAGTCAAGTAGAGGCATACTAGTGACATTCTTGTTTGTCTATGTATTCACACATGTATTATGTTTCCGGTTAATACAATTCTAGCATGAATAATAAACATTTATCATGATATAAGGAAATATATAATACTTTATTATTGCCTCTAGGGCATATTTCCTTCAGTCTCCCACTTGCACTAGAGTCAATAATCTAGTTCACATCGCCATGTGATTTAACATCAACAGTTCACATCACCATGTGACCAATACTCAAAGGGTTTACTAGAGTCAGTAATCTAGTTCACATCGCTATGTGATTAACACCCAAAGAGTACTAAGGTGTGATCATGTTTTGATTTGAGATAATTTTAGTCAACGGGTCTGTCACATTCAGATCCGTAAGTATTTTGCAAATTTCTATGTCTACAATGCTCTGCACGGAGCTACTCTAGCTAATTGCTCCCACTTTCAATATGTATCTAGACCGAGACTTAGAGTCATCTAGATTAGTGTCAAAACTTGCATCGACGTAACCCTTTACGACGAACCTTTTGTCACTTCCATAATCGAGAAACATATCCTTATTCCACTAAGGATAATTTTGACCGCTGTCCAGTGATCTACTCCTAGGTCACTATTGTACTCCCTTGCCAAAATCAGTGTAGGGTATACAATAGATCTGGTACACAGCATGGCATACTTTATAGAACCTATGGCCAAGGCATAGGGAATGACTTTCATTCTCTTTCTATCTTCTGCCGTGGTCGGGCTTTGAGTCTTACTCAATTTCACACCTTGTAACATAGGCAAGAACTCTTTCTTTGACTGTTCTATTTTGAACTACTTCAAAATCTTGTTAAGGTATGTACTCATTGAAAAAACTTATCAAGCGTCTTGATCTATCTCTATAAATCTTGATGCTCAATATGTAAGCAGCTTTACCGAGGTTTTTCTTTGAAAAACTCCTTTCAAACACTCCTTTATGCTTTGCAGAATAATTCTACATTATTTCCAATCAACAATATGTCATTCACATATACTTATCAGAAATGCTGTAGTGCTCCCACTCACTTTCTTGTAAATACAGGCTTCACCGCAAGTCTGTATAAAACTATATCCTTTGATCAACTTATCAAAGCGTATATTCCAACTCTGAGATGCTTGCACCAGTCCATAGATGGATCGCTGGAGCTTGCATATTTTGTTAGCACTTTTAGGATTGACAAAAACTCCTGGTTGCATCATATACAACTCTTCTTTAATAAATCCATTAAGGAATGTAGTTTTGTTTATCCATTTGCCAGATTTCATAAAATGCGGCAATTGCTAACATGATTCAGACAGACTTTAAGCATAGATACGAGTGAGAAACTCTCATCGTAGTCAACACCTTGAACTTGTCGAAAAACCTTTTGCGACAATTCTAGCTTTGTAGATAGTAACACTACTATCACTGTCCGTCTTCCTCTTGAAGATCCATTTAATCTCAATGACTCGCCGATCATTGGGCAAATCAATCAAATTCCATACTTTGTTCTCATACATGGATCCCATCTCGGATTTCATGGCGTCAAGCCATTTTGCAGAATCTGGGCTCACCATCGCTTCTTCATAGTTCGTAGGTTCATCATGGTCTAGTAACATGACCTCCAGAACTGGATTGCCGTACCACTCTGGTGCGGATCTTACTCTGGTTTACCTACGAGGTTTGGTAGTAACTTGATCTGAAGTTACATGATCATCATCATTAACTTCCTCACTAATTGGTGTAGGAATCACAGGAACAGATTTCTGTGATGAACTACTTTCCAATAAGGGAGCAGGTACGGTTACCTCATCAAGTTCTACTTTCCTCCCACTCACATCTTTCGAGAGAAACTCCTTCTCTAGAAAGGATCCATTTTTAGCAACGAATGTCTTGCCTTCGGATCTGTGATAGAAGGTGTACCCAACTGTCTCCTTTGGGTATCCTATGAAGACACATTTCTCCGATTTGGGTTTGAGCTTCTTAGGATGAAACTTTTTCACATAAGCATCGCAACCCCAAAATTTTAAGAAACGACAACTTTGGTTTCTTGCCAAACCACAGTTCATAAGATGTCGTCTCAACGGATTTAGATGGTACCCTATTTAACGTGAATGCAGCTGTCTCTAATGCATAACCCCAAAAAGATAGTGGTAGATCGGTAAGAGACATCATATATCGCACCATATCTAATAAAGTACGGTTACGATGTTCGGACACACCATTACACTGTGGTGTTCCAGGTGGCGTGAGTAGTGAAACTATTTCACATTGTTTTAACTGAAGGCCAAACTCGTAACTCAAATATTTTACCTCTGCGATCATATCGTAGAAACTTTTATTTTCTTGTTACGATGATTCTCCACTTCACTCTGAAATTCTTTGAACTTTTCAAATGTTTCAGACTTGTGTTTCATCAAGTAGATATACCCATATCTGCTCAAATCATTTGTGAAGGTCAGAAAATAATGATACCTGCTACGAGCCTCAATATTCATCGGACCACATACATCTGTATGTATGATTTCCCACAAATCTGTTGCTCTCTCCATAGTTCCGGAGAACGGCGTTTCAGTCATCTTGCCCATGAGGCACGGTTCGCAAGCATCAAGTGATTCAGAATCAAGTGATTCCAAAATCCCATCAATATGGAGTTTCTTCATGCGCTTTACACCAATATGACTTAAACGGCAGTGGCACAAATAAGTTGCACTATCATTATTAACTTTGCATCTTTTGGCTTCAATATTATGAATATGTGTATCACTACGATCGAGATCCAACAAACCATTTTCGTTGGTGTCTATGACCATAGAAGGTTTTTATTCATGTAAACAGAACAACAATTGTTCTCTAACTTAAATGAATAACCGTATTGCAATAAACATGATCAAATCATATTCATGCTCAACGCAAACACCAAATAACACTTATTTAGTTTCAACACTAATCCCGAAAGTACAGGGAGTGTGCGATGATGATCATATCATTCTTGGAACTACTTCCAACACACATCGTCACCTCACCTTTTACTAGTCTCTGTTTATTCTGCAACTCCCGTTTCGAGTTACTACTCTTAGCAACTGAACCAGTTTCAAATACCGAGGGGTTGCTATAAACACTAGTAAAGTACACATCAATAGCATGTATATCCAATATACCTTTGTTCACTTTTGCCATACTTCTTATCCACCAAATAGTTGGGGTAGTTCCACTTCCAGTGACCAGTCCCTTTGTAGTAGAAGCACTTAGTCTCAGGCTTAGGACCAGACTTAGGCTTCTTCACTTGATCAGCAACTTGCTTGCCGTTCTTCTTGAAGTTCCCCTTCTTCCCTTTGCCCTTTTCTTGAAACTAGTGGTCTCGTCAACCATCAACACTTGATGTTTTTCTTGATTTCTACCTTCGTCGATTTCAGCATCACGAAGAGCTCGGGAATTACTTTCGTCATCCCTTGCATACTGTAGTTCATCACGAAGTTCTACTAACTTGGTGATGGTGACTAGAGAATTCTGTCAATCACTATTTTATCTGGAAGATTAACTCCCACTTGATTCAAGCGATTGTAGTACCCAGACAATCTGAGCACATGCTCACTAGTTGAGCGATTCTCCTCCATCTTTTAGCTATAGAACTTGTTGGAGACTTCATATCTCTCAACTCGGGTATTTGCTTGAAATATTAACTTCAACTCCTGGAACATCTCATATGGTCCATGACGTTCAAAACGTCTTTGAAGTCCCGATTCTAAGCCGTTAAGCATGGTGCACTAAACTATCAAGTAGTCATCATATTGAGCTAGCCAAACGTTCATAACGTCTGCATCTGCTCCTGCAATAGGTCTGTCACCTAGCGGTGCATTAAGGACATAATTCTTCTGTGCAGCAATGAGGATAATCCTCAGATCACGGATCCAATCCGCTTCTTTGCTACTAACTTTTTTCAACATAAATTTTCTCTAGGAACATATCAAGAATAAACACAGGGAAGCAACAACGCGAGCTATTGATCTACAACATAATTCGCAAAATACTATCAGGACTAAGTTCATGATAAATTCAAGTTCAATTAATCATATTACTTAAGAACTCCCACTTAGATAGACATCCCTCTAATCCTCTAAGTGATTACGTGATCCATATCAACTAAACCATGTCCGATCATCACGTGAGATGGAGTAGTTTCAATGGTGAACATCACTATGTTGATCATATCCACTATATGATTCACGCTCGACCTTTCAGTCTCCGTGTTCTGAGGCCATATCTGCATATGCTAGGCTCGTCAAGTTTAACCTGAGTATTCCGCGTGTGCAACTGTTTTGCACCCGTTGTATTTGAACGTAGAGCCTATCACATCCGATCATCACGTGGTGTCTCAGCACGAAGAACTTTCGCAATGGTGCATACTCAGGGAGAACACTTTTATCTTGAAATTTTAGTGAGAGATATTCTTATAATGCTATCGTCAATCAAAGCAAGATAAGATGCATAAAGGATTAACATCACATGCAATCAATATAAGTGATATGATATGGCCATCATCTTGTGCTTGTGATCTCCATCTCCGAAGCACCGTGCTTGTGATCTCCATCTACGAAGCACCGTCATGATCACCATCGTCACCGGCACTACACCTTGATCTCCATCGTAGTATCGTTGTCGTCTCGCCAACTAATTGCTTTTACGACTATCGCTACTGCTTAGTGATAAAGTAAAACTATTACATGGTGATTGCATCTCATACAATAAAGCGACAACCGTATGGCTCCTGCCAGTTGCCGATAACTCGGTTACAAAACATGATCATCTCATACAACAAATTATATCACATCATGTCTTGACCATATCACATCACAACATGCCCTGCAAAACCAAGTTAGACGTCCTCTACTTTGTTGTTGCATGTTTTACGTGGCTGCTACGGGCTTAGCAAGAACCGTTCTTACCTACGCATCAAAACCACAACGATAGTTTGTCAAGTTGGTGCTGTTTTAACCTTCGCAAGGACCGGGCGTAGCCACACTTGGTTCAACTAAAGTGAGAGAGACAGACACCCGCCAGTCACCTTTAAGCAACGAGTGCTCCGAATGGTGAAACCAGTCTCGCGTAAGCGTACGCGTAATGTCGGTCCGGGCCGCTTCATCTCACAATACTGCTGAACCAAAGTATGACATGCTGGTAAGCAGTATGACTTATATCGCCCACAACTCACTTGTGTTCTACTCGTGCATAGCATCAACGCATAAAACCAGGCTCTGATACCACTGTTGGGGAACGTAGTAATTTCAAAAAATTTCCTACGCACACGCAAGATCATGGTGATGCATAGCAACGAGAGGGAAGAGTGTTGTCTACGTACCCTCGTAGACCGACAGCGGAAGCGTTATCACAACGCGGTTGATGTAGTCGTACGTCTTCACGATCCGACCGATCAAGTACTGAACGTACGGTACCTCCAAGTTCTACACACGTTCAGCTCGATGACGTCCCTCGAACTCCGATCCAGCCGAGTGTTGAGGGAGAGTTTCGTCAGCACGATGGCGTGGTGACGATGATGATGTTCCACCGACGCAGGGCTTCGCCTAAGCTCCGTGACGGTATTATCGAGGTGTAATATGGTGGAGGGGGGACACCGCACACGGCTAAAATATCGTATATCAAGTGTGTCCTTAGGTGCCCCCCTGCCCCCGTATATAAAGGAGCAAGGGGGAGGCCGGCTGCCCTAGGCGCGCCAAGGAGAGAGGGGGAGTCCTCCTCCTAGTGGGAGTAGGACTCCCCTTTCCTAGTCCTACTAGGAAAGAAGGGGGGAAGGAAAGAGAGGGAGAGGGAGAGGGAAAGGGGGATGGGCCCCCCTCTCCTAGTCCAACTAGGACTCCCCTTGGGAGGGGGCGCGCCAACTCTTGCTGCTGCCCTCTCTCCCCTCAAGGCCCACCAAGGCCCAATACTTCCCCGGGGGGTTCCGGTAACCCTCCGGCACTCCGGTTTAATCCGAAACTTCTCCGGAACACTTCCGGTGTCCGAATATAGTCGTCCAATATATCAATCTTTATGTCTCGAACATTTAGAGACTCCTCGTCATGTCCGTGATCACATCCGGGACTCCGAACAACCTTCCGTACATCAAAACATATAAACTCATAATATAACTGTCATCGTAACTTTAAGCGTGCGGACCCTTTGGGTTCGAGAACTATGTAGACATGACCGAGACACCTCTCCGGTCAATGACCAATAGCGGGACCTGGATGCCCATATTGGCTCCCACATATTCTACGAAGATCTTTATCGGTCAGACCGCATAACAACATACGTTGTTCCCTTTGTCATCGGTATGTTACTTGCCCGAGATTCGATCGTCGGTATCTCGATACCTAGTTCAATCTCGTTACCGGCGAGTCTCTTTACTCGTTCCGTAATACATCATCCCGCAACTAACTCATTAGTCACAATGCTTGCAAGGCTTATAGTGATGTGCATTACCGAGTGGGCCCAGAGATACCTCTCCGACAATCCGAGTGACAAATCCTAATCTCGAAATACGCCAACCCAACAAGTACCTTTGGAGACACCTGTAGAGCACCTTTATAATCACCCAGTTACGTTGTGACGTTTGGTAGCACACAAAGTGTTCCTCTGGTAAACGGGAGTTGCATAATCTCATAGTCATAGGAACATGTATAAGTCATGAAGAAAGCAATAGCAACATACTAAACGATCGAGTGCTAAGCTAACAGAATGGGTCAAGTCAATCACGTCATTCTCCTAATGAGGTGATCCCGTTAATCAAATGACAACTCATGTCTATGGCTAGGAAACATAACCATCTTTGATTAACGAGCTAGTCAAGTAGAGGCATAGTAGTGACACTCTTGTTTGTCTATGTATTCACACATGTATTATGTTTCCGGTTAATACAATTCTAGCATGAATAATAAACATTTATCATGATATAAGGAAATATATAATACTTTATTATTGCCTCTAGGGCATATTTCCTTCAACGTCTGCCGGATCCATCTTGTTGGAGTATTCGGGGCCGATGCTGAGATGATTTTTGGCGGCTTGGGGGGCCGCCTTCGGCTTAACGGCCAAACGGGCGCCCATGGTGAAGCTGCCAAGCCGGAGGGTCTGCCCTGAATCTAGGGCTCCTCCAGAAGTGATGATGTCATTGATATCAAGGTGAGCCATCAATCCTTCTATCGACGACACAGAGGAACTCTCAATGAAAGCACCAATGTCGGTGTCAAAATCGGCAGATCTCGGGTAGGGGATCCCGAACTGTGCGTCTAAGGATCGAAGGTAACAGGAGGCAGGGGACACAATGTTTACCCATGTTCGGGCCCTCTTGATGAAGGTAATACCCTAATTCCTGCTTGATTGACTTTGATGAGTATAGGGGTTACAAGAGTTGATCTACCTCGAGATCGTAATGGCTAAACCCTAGATGTCTAGCCTATATGATTATGATTGCCTCTATGGACTAAACCCTCCAGTTTATATAGACACGGAGGGGGCTAGGGTTGTACAAAGTCAGTTTATAGAGAAAGGAATCTTCATATCCGCACGCCAAGCTTGCCTTCCACTCCAAGGAGAGTCCCATCCGGACACGGGGGAAAGCCTTCCATCTTGTATCTTCACGGCCCATGAGTCCGGCCCATGTCGCATAGCCCGGACGCCCGAGGACCCTGTAATCCAGGACTCCCTCAGTGGCCACCGCTGTCGTGTTTAGATCTGGAGAGGACGACATAGTGTGAAGAGAGCAACACTCGCAAGCAAGCGTGGAGGCTCCTGCCTATATAGTGGAGTACTAGTTTTCTTTTGTCTACCGGAGCCGGCTTGACCTCGTCAATGACTGTCGAGAAGTCTTCATGCACGTGCCCCGGAGGCGAAGTTGTCGTCATTTTGATCTGAAGCACCGGATTATAACATATAACACGAAAAAATGCCACATGACAAGAAACCATAACCTCACTGCCCAAAGGAGACAACATGAATCCTGACGGACAAACTAGACGAGGATCAAAGCTCAAATTAAAGATAAACTCGTAGAAAAGGGGTCCATCGATAGATGTCCTAATTAACATAGCCGGCTTGACCTAGATGGCAGCTGAGTAGTCTTCGTGCATGTTCCCCAATGACCAGCGCCTTGGAGGAACTCAGTTGTCGCTGTTTAACCCTCGCAGTGATCCGAAGCACATGACACCTAATATTGCGAGATGACAAGAAACCTTTTTTTAGATTTCTCATCAGAATTACAGCCCTGTACAACACAGCCTGCACGATATGTAGACGATAGCCAATCCAGGCATGTCTGCTGGAGTCTGGTCACATGCATGGACGAACTGATCTTCCGTGTCATGTAGGGATCGTCCAGGCACCAACGTCTGTACAACACTTCTCTAGTACTCTACTATCGCTCGTCTCTCTCTTCTATTAACTCACCCGACTTGTGGGGCCGGGGAGTGTGCCTATGGTAGGTTCTCAATTGTGGTCCCACATGTGTGTGCAAATGCAATATGGCGTGTGTTCCATTTGGATAGCGGCGTGCCAGACCGGTCGACCGTCTGGGGTGCGACGCAAACGCGACGGGCGTGCTGTATACTCCGTACATGTGTACCGCCGTTTTCTTGAGGCTTTGCTCCATGGAGTACTATTTAAAAGTCGAGTGCAGGGCTTTTCTCGCGCGGTAGGCGGGGCAGTTCCGCCTAGTCGGTTCGACAGAGACATGAGAAGATGAGGGAGTAGGCTGCTGCAAACGTAGGGCTGTGTGATTTGACAGCGAGTTACTGCTGGACAGGTGGGGCCTCGTGATTTGACTTGGCATTATCATTTTAACTGCGGCGCAACAACCGGTGTGAGTCTCCCGATTCCTGACCACCTCCATGGTATATAGGTGCCTCTCCCAATGCTCCACCATGTAGAGGCTGGCTCTTGCATGAGAGCCCACTCCTCCACTTTTTCCTTGCCTCTTTCCTCCACATATGCAAAAATGTCCATGTAAGCGGGCTTATTGCTCACTATTATACTTGCTCGTAGAGGTGCTAAGCCTGCCACATAGGCATAGAATCTGATGTGGCAAGTTAATTAAGAAGAGAGAGACTAGTTTGGTGACCCCAGGAAGAAACGGTGCTAAGCGCGTGTACCTAGGTGAAAAGACAATTTTGAGTCTATAGCTAATTAAATGAAGCAAACTTAGCAACAAAAAACTAAGCACATATGCATTGGGGACTTGAGTTGCTAAGCCATTTAATGCCCTTAGCACCTCATCTAAGCACCATTTCATTGGAAGAGGTCACTCCTTGGCAAATGCAATAAATACTACGAAGAAAGAGATAGGGAGAAGTAAAATAATACTCTTATAGCCAACCTTATAGCTAACCTTGTTGTATGAGTGACTAAGTGATGACTATGTATGACATGCCAACATCAGATAGCCTAATGCACTGTGTTAAATCTCCAAGGGCGCGACCGCACGAGCGAGGTGGCGGTCGTGGTAGGCGTGACCATGATACGGGCTGCTGGCGGCCCTTGGATCTGAGATCGAACGGTCGCATGCTAAGTTGCTGAAAATTTGCAGAATAACCCTCCAGGATAGGATATTCACCCATAGGTCTAGAATCACGCCATGCAACCGTTCGATCTCATATCCAAGGGCTCTCGGAAGCCCGTACCATGGGAGACTGGAAAGCTTCGTATCACCTGTAATTTTCCCGACGCTTGACATGACATCGAAAGCCATTTAATTGGGCGTCGAGTAGACATGACATCTAATTGGGCCCCATAGTACTATGCATGAATCCATTTATCCACCAGGCAAGCAACTACCCTGCCGTTCGCACACCCCACTCAGCATTTTTACAATCGAAAAACCGCTGGCAGTTCGCTCCTACTCGTCCCCGGACGTCCTTTAACATTACGGCAGTTCGCTCCTAGCCATCCCGTCCTTTCACATTACGGCAGTTCCACTAATCCTAGCCCTCCTCCCAAATCCATGGCGTCCCAAATCTCCATGGTCAGTGGTGAGTACAAGGTTAGAACCATCACCGGCGATGAGTTCGACGTCATCTACACCCGTTCTTCCGCGATGGTGAAAGGATGCCTTGCTCGCTTCAGACGCATGTTCGAAAACTCAAATGATGAGTGGGTCGCTAGGCTAGATGTTGAGTACACCACAACCCTGGACAAAGAGAAGAATCTAAAGGAGGGAGAGAAGATGAAGCCCGCCGTGATCCAGGTTTGCATGCATAACTTATGCTTGGTCTACCACATATGCCATGCTGACGTTGAGTGCGAGGAATTTAAGAACTTCCTCAAGGGCTGCCTAGTCAAATTTGTTACTGTAGACTTTACGAATGACACAACAGCCCTGGGTCGGATAGGCCTCGTTGTAGGCAACCCCTTCGACCTCCAGAAGAATGGGCTGGTGCCCTCCCGTGATCAGCCTTCAATGCTGACCCTAGTAGGAGCCATGGTTCATCCTTCGTACGGTAAACTGAAGAAACCTCCGCCCAAGTTTCATCGTGCATGGCAGTGGAATGTACTAGATATAGACCACATCCACTACGCTGCAATGGATGGCTACCTTTGTTTCAATATCTACAAGGGTTGGATGAAGAGCAAGAGCCAAGTGTGCGGTTCAAGCAAAGAAGTATCACCCAAGAGGAAGAGGGACAAGGACGAAGTCGAGCACGTGGACGAGGAGTCCGAGTAAGGTTGCAGTGTCGTTGCTCATGCTGGTTCTAATGCTGTGTCTACCGGATTAGTTGCTTAGTTTAATTTCAGGTGTGCTTAGTTTTATTTGAGGGGTGTGTTGTGCTGAGCCCCCAGCAGAACTATGTTATGTTCCTTCTCGTTACTTTAACTCTTTAGTACATACATACTAATATTTCTTACAGTTCATCTTTTAGTTGGTATAGTACTACCACTCGTTTCTTCACATTATATACGTACAATATATATGGCCAACATCATACAGCCAACAGTTTAGTTATCAAAGAATTTCAGGGTGCTTAGTTTTGTCAAAGAATTACAGGGTGCTTAGTTTTATTTGAGGGGTGTGTTGTGCTGGACACCATTATTGTGACTCAAATCTCTTTTGCCATGTTATAATGACATAAATACCGATGGACCAACATGCTAGCTCTCCCTCTATCTCACTACAGTAAAATAAAGTGTGGGGACTACTTGATCCCAACAGCGTTCTTATTTTCCTGTAAAATTATTCACTTGGTTACTCCTAACAAGCGGGGCCACACTTATGATTGTGAGAATCGGCTTATTTTTGTCATATAACATGGTCAACGGGTTTGACATGAAAATAACAATGTCCAATGGCATTTTTGAGCAAACATCTAACTTAATGATGGCATTTTTGAGATAACTAATTGCATTTTTTAGCAGGCATCTCATGGATCGATGGCATTTTTGAGTAGTTGTAACTTCTAATGGCAAAACTGAGAAGTGATACACAACTAGTGGCATAAATAATAAGAACCCAAGAATTAAATAGGTATGCTAATTTCTTTAATACAATTTAGCACCCCATTTAAGCACGTACTAGCTTTTTTGATAGTACTATATGCATAATTTGGCGACGAGTGCTCTCTATATGTACCTCCTTTTTTCTTTAATTTCATCTTGTTAGTTTTGCTCCATGGCGCAATCCATCGATACTACTACTGTACAAAAATATACATTTTTTAAAAGGCTAGAGGGCGGGGCAGTCTAGCTTGGTCGGTTTCAAGAGAGGCGAGGGCCTTTGTGATTTGACGGCTCATTACTGCTGGAAGGCGTGGCCTTGTGATTGACTTCTCGTATGAATGTGCCGACGACCTGAGGAGGAGCAAAGAACCGTGCGGTATACTCAAGTTTTCCACTGGAGTACTACCTCCATCCTGGTTTATTGGTCCCCATTGTATATTGTGTCAAATTTGGACTATAGATTGAACTAACAAAACGTTCATGCATGTTACCAAAAATTATATCATTGAAAACTATGTTGAAATACGAATCCAACGATATAATTTTTGTTGACATGCATTAAATTTTTGTTAGCTAAATATTTGGTCAAAACTTGGCACAAACTACAAAGGTGAACTATAAACCAGGACAGAGGTAGTACGACGGAGGAGCATGAAACATGGCAGCCTAGTGCCATATGGCGATAAAAAATGATCTAATTTGCTAGTCATCTCATTCTTGGCGTTGTTCTATTCATGCCTCGCAGAGAATGTGACACGTGCGGCGAAACACCCGAAGCAAAAGAAGAAACACATGAGCAAAAGAAGAAGGAAGATTATCACCCCAAAAAAGAAGGAAGACACACACACAAGTCTGGGGCGCTGCTCTCTACTACATGAAGGGTTGCTAGCCGCGGAGTCGTAACTGCTTCTTCATCGCCTCCATGACCTCTATCTCATTGCGCGTCTCCTCCGCCATCTTCTTCATTTTTGTCCATGACGCAGGATTTCTCGACGCGAGCCTTCATCATCTGTTCCACGGCCGCATTACGTACCTTGACAGCAGCCGAGTGCTCGATGCGGAGCTTCGCCAACTCCTCCTTCTGTTCCATGACGAGGGCCTGCAGCATCTTCATCGAGGAACTACTATTCTCATGCAGCTTCTTCCAGTCGGCGTTCTCCTCCTTCAGCAGGTCGAGCTCGTGGCAGAGCTTCGCCTTGTCCTCCTGAAGTTGCAGGATTTCACCGGTCGGATTCTTCACCGAGGCAATGCTCTTCTTCAGCAGCATCACCAAGCTGGCGGTCAACTCCCCCTGCTCACTCAGCTCAGCGGGCATGTCGTCGAGGCTCTCCTTCAGCAGCTCCAGCAAGCCATGGATGAACTCCTTCTACTTATTGAGGTGCTTATTGAGCTGATCAGGCATGCTGTCAAGGGATAACGACTCCAGCGCCGCCAGCTCGGCATGTTCGCCTCCGCGGCTAGGGCGCTCCTAGGAGCCATCGCCTGCCCGTGAGAGATCTTTCGAGGTCTCTGCGAGGCGGCGAGCCCTCTTTTTTTCCGCAGCCTTGGTTGCCGCTCCCTTGTTACGAGTAGTTCTTGACCTAGAGCTCTGCACACTGGCCATGGCAAGGACGGACAAAGAAGAAGGACTTATGAGGAGGAAGGTAGAGTAATTTTTGGTTAGGCAGCTCCCCTTTTTATAACCTAAGTACTAGCACTAGTACTAAAACCTGCATAGTGGGAGCACGTTCAGGTTTGGTACGTACTACTAGTAGGTGTGAGAAGGCTTGCACTTAATTGTAGCACTAGTACTTTGGAATGTGATGGGAACAAGGTAAAGATTAATTGATGGTTTTGGTTTCGAGGCCCGAAACGGCTCCCGATGAGTTTACTGGAACATAAATTTCAAGTACTCCCTCCATCTCAGTTTAGAAGGCTTGCACGTGTATCTAGGTCGTCAATGTAACTTATATAAAATAAATTGTTTAACATAAAAATATATCATTAAAAATAGAATATTTGAAGTTTGTAATGATATAGTTTTCGTAATGTATGCCTCTTATTAAGTTGGTCAAATTAATGACCTAGGTACACGTGCAAGACTTGTAAACTGAGATAGAGAGTACTACACTGCTAAAATGCGGTCGCATAGGTCAGTGATGTAACTGGTTGTACATGTCAGACCAAGCCGATGTGTGTCCCTTCGGTGAGACGCGGGTCCGACCGACCATCTGTTGGTGTGACCAACCGTAAAGTATTATGCGATGGAGACTTCTGGTTGTGGCTACGGTTGATTGTCACGACCAAGCATTCTAAAACTAGTGATAAATCAATTACCATCTTTTTCAAACGACCAAGTATTTTCACAGGAATACAATACATATAGATGGAGTGATTGTCAAGGTTGCAAACCGACATGGCGTTGCAACTTCACTGCAGCAGCAACCGACTAGGTCACTGCATCGCTGGCGGGGAAGGAGGGCAGCTCACCTTGCCTATGATGCATGCCCAGGGCGCCGCCGCAACTGGTCCCGGGATTTGGCTTCTCCTACTGCCCATTTGAACAGTTGCACCGGCTGCTCATGCCATTGCGCAGGCATGCACGTTCTTTCCTCCGCAGTCGACTCCATGAATAGATCTCTGCCATTAGCCCTAGATCGAAATCAACGCGTGATACGTCTCCAACGTATCTATAATTTTTGATTGCTCCATGCTATATTATCTTCTGTTTTGGACATTATTGGGCTTTATTATTCACTTTTATATTATTTTTGGGACTAACCTATTAACCAGAGGCCCAGCCCAGAATTGCTGTTTTTTGCCTATTTCAGAGTTTCGCAGAAAAAGAATATCAAACGGAGTCCAAACGGAATAAAACCTTCGGGAACGTGATTTTTGGAACGAACATGATCCAGGAGACTTGGACCCTAAGTCAAGGAAGCTTCGAGGAAGCCACGAGGTAGGGGCGCGCCTACCCCTTGGGCGCGCCCTCCACCCTCGTGGGCCCCACGTTGCTCCACCGACGTACTTCTTCCTCCTATATATACCTACGTACCCCCAAACGATCAGATACGGAGCCAAAAACCTAATTACACCGCCGCAACCTTCTGTACCCACGAGATCCCATCTTGGGGCCTGTTCCGGAGCTCCGCCGGAAGGGGCATCGATCACGGAGGGCTTCTACATCAACACCATAGCCCCTCCGATGAAGTGTGAGTAGTTTACCTCAGACCTTCGGGTCCATAGTTATTAGCTAGATGGCTTCCTCTCTCTTTTTGGATCTCAATACAATGTTCTCACCCTCTCTCGTGGAGATCTATTCGATGTAATCTTCTTTTGCGGTGTGTTTGCTGAGATTGATGAATTGTGGGTTTATGATCAAGTTTATCTATGAACAATATTTGAATCTTCTGAATTCTTTTATGTATGATTGGTTATCTTTGCAAGTCTCTTCGAATTATCAGTTTAGTTTGGCCTACTAGATTGATCTTTCTTGCAATGGGAGAAGTGCTTAGCTTTGGGGTCAATCTTGCGGTGTCCTTTCCCAGTGACAGTAGGGGCAGCAAGGCACGTATTGTATTGTTGCCATCGAGGATAACAAGATGGGTTTTTTATCATATTGCATGAATTTATCCCTCTACATCATGTCATCTTGCTTAAGGCGTTACTCTATTCATATGAACTTAATACTCTAGATGCATGCTGGATAGCGGTCGATGTGTGGAGTAATAGTAGTAGATGCAGGCAGGAGTCGGTCTACTTGTCTCGGACGTGATGCCTATATACATGATCATACCTAGATATTCTCATAACTATGCTCAATTCTGTCAATTGCTCAACAGTAATTTGTTCACCCACCGTAAAATACTTATGCTCTTAAGAGAAGCCACTACTGAAACCTATGGCCCCCGGGTCTATCTTCATGATATTAATCTTCCAATACTTAGTTATTTCCGTTGCTTTTTACTTTGCCTTTTATTTTACTTTGCATCTTTATCATAAAAATACCAAAAATATTATCCTATCATATCTATCTGATCTCACTCTCGTAAGTGACCATGTAGGTATTGACAACCCCTTATCGCGTTGGTTGCGAGGATTTATTTGTTTTGTGTAGGTGCGAGGGACTCGCACGTAGCCTCCTACTGGATTGATACCTTGGTTCTCAAAAACGGAGGGAAATACTTATGCTACTTTGCTGCATCACCCTTTCCTCTTCAAGGGAAAACCAACGCAGTGCTCAAGAGGTAGCAAGAAGGATTTCTGGCGCCGTTGCCGGGGAGGTCTACGCAAAAGTCAACATACCAAGTACCATCATAAACCCTTATCTCCCGCATTACATTATTCGCCATTTGCCTCTCGTTTTCCTCTCCCCCACTTCACCCTTGCCGTTTTATTCACCCTCTCTTTTTCGTTCGCCTCTTTTTCGCTTGCTTTTTGCTCGTGTGTTCGATTGCTTGTTTGTCACGATGGCTCTACCTAAATTTGGTGATCTTCACCTTAAAAGATTAGAAGAGATCGAAGGCAACGTCAAGAGTTTTATGGTTTTACAATTTCAGCATAATAATTTCTTCAGAAATGAGCTTAAGGAACAAAAAATCTTTATGAGTTATATGAATAAAGAGCTCGATGATATGTCTAAAGAATTAGATGGTTTGAGATCCCAAATTGCTCGCCTTGAAAAGTTGATAGCTGAAATATCGGATAAGCAGGCTACCTTAGTTAATAAGATGGCCGCTAAACCGGATTTCTATGAGAATAAAGATGAAGATCTAAAAGTTATTGCTGTGTCCCCTATTAAATCTTTGTTTTGCAATATGAATCTTGATAATGATGGGACTGAATATGATCCACCTTTACCTAGAAGGCGTTCCAAAAATTCAGAGTTTTTAGATCTTGATGCTAAAATTGATAAAAGTGGGATTGAATAGAACGAAACGTTAGATGTTAATAAACCCACTATTTTGGATTTCAAGGAATTTAATTATGATAATTGCTCTTTGATAGATTGTATTTCCTTGTTGCAATCCGTGCTAAATTCTCCTCATGCGTATAGTCAAAATAAAGCCTTTACCAAACATATCGTTGATGCTTTGATGCAATCTTATGAAGAAAAACTTGAGTTGGAAGTTTCTATCCCTAGAAAACTTTATGATGAGTGGGAACCTACTATTAAAATTAAGATTAAAGACCATGAATGCTATGCTTTGTGTGATTTGGGTGCTAGTGTTTCCACGATTCCAAAAACTTTGTGTGATTTGCTAGGTTTCCGTGATTTTGATGATTGCTCTTTAAACTTGCACCTTGCGGATTCCACCATTAAGAAACCTATGGGAAGAATTAATGATGTTCTTATTGTTGCAAATAGGAACTATGTGCCCGTAGATTTTATTGTCCTTGATATAGATTGCAATCCTTCATGTCCTATTATTCTTGGTAGACCTGTCCTTAGAACGATTGGTGCAATTATTGATATGAAGAAAGGGAATATTAGATTCCAATTTCCATTAAAGAAAGGCATGTGACACTTCCCTAGGAAGAAAATAAAATTACCATATGAATCTATCGTGAGATCCACTTATGGATTGCCTACCAAAGATGGCAATACCTACATCTATCCTTGCTTTTATGCCTAGCTAGGGGCGTTATACGATAGCGCTTGTTGGGAGGCAACCCAATTTTATTTTTAGTTTTTTTCTTTTTGGTTCTGTTTAGGAATAAATATTTGTTCTAGCCTCTGGTTAGATGTGTTTTTATGTTTTAATTAATGTTTGTGCCAAGTTAAACCTATAGGATCTTCTTGGATGATAGTTATTTGATCTTGCTGTAATTTCCAGAAACTTTCTGTTCACGAAAACAATTGTTAAAAATCACCAGAACGTGATAAAATATTGATTCCAATTGTTGCTGATCAATAAACAAATTTCCTAGGTCTTCCTATTTTGGATGATTTTTTGGAGTTCCATAAGTTTGCGTTAGTTACAGATTACTACAGACTGTTCTGTTTTTGACAGATTCTGTTTTTCATGTGTTGTTTGCTTATTTTGATGAATCTATGGCTAGTAAAAGAGTTTATAAACCATAGAGAATTTGTAATACAGTAGGTTTAACACCAATATAAATAAAGAATGAGTTCATTACAGTACCTTGAAGTGGTCTTTTGTTTTCTTTCGCTAACGGAGCTCACGAGATTTTCTGCTGAGTTTTGTGTTGTGAAGTTTTCAAGTTTTGGGTGAAAGATTTCATGAATTATGGAACAAGGAGTGGCAAGAGCCTAAGCTTGGGGATGCCCATGGCACCCCCAAGATAATCTAAGGACACCAAAAAGCCAAAGCTTGGGGATGCCCCGGAAGGCATCCCCTCTTTCGTCTACTTCCATCGGTAACTTTACTTGGAGGTATATTTTTATTCACCGCATGATATGTGTTTTGCTTGGAGCGTCTTGTATGATTTGAGTCTTTGATTTTTAGTTTACCACAATCATCCTTGCTGTACACACCTTTGAGAGAGACACACATGATTCGGAAATTAATAGAACACACTATGTGCTTCACTTATATCTTTTGAGTTATATAGTTTTGCTCTAGTACTTCACTTATATCTTTTAGAGCACGGTGGTGGATATGTTTTATAGAAACTTTTGATCTCTCATGCTTCACTTATATTATTTTGAGAGTCTTAAATAGCATGGTAGTTTGCTTAAATAATCCTAATATGCTAGGTATTCAAGATTAGTAAAAACTTTCTTATGAGTGTGTTGAATACTAAGAGAAGTTTGATGCTTGATGATTGTTTTGAGACATGGAGGTAGTGATATTAAAGTTGTGCTAGTTGAGTAGTTGTGAATTTGAGAAATACTTGTGTTGGAGTTTGCAAGTCCCGTAGCATGCACGTATGGTAAACGTTATGTATCAAATTTGAAACATGAGGTGTTCTTTGATTGTCCTCCTTATGAGTGGCGGTCGGGGACGAGCGATGGTCTTTTCCTACCAATCTATCCCCCTAGGAGCATGCGCGTAGTGCTTGGTTTTTGATGACTTGTGGATTTTTGCAATAAGTATGTGATTTCTTTATCACTAATGTTGAGTCCATGGATTATACGCACTCTCACCTTTCCATCATTGCTAGCCTCTTCGGTACCATGCATTGCCCTTTCTCACATTGAGAGTCGGTGCAAACTTCGCCGGTGCATCCAAACCCCGTGATATGATACGCTCTTTCACACATAAACCTCCTTATATGTTCCTCAAAATAGCCACCATACCTACCTATTATGGCATTTCCATAGCCATTCCGAGATATATTTCCATGCAACTTTCCACCGTTCCGTTTATCATGACACGTTCATCATTGTCATATTGCTTAGCATGATCATGTAGTTGACATAGTATTTGTGGCAAAGCCACCATTCATAATTATTTCATACATGTCACTCTTGGTTCATTGCATATCCCGGTACACCGCCGGAGGCATTCATATTGAGTCATACTTTGTTCTAGTATCGAGTTGTAATCATTGAGTTGTAAATAAATAAAAGTGTGATGATCATCATTTTCTAGAGCATTGTCCCAAGTGAGGAATAAAAAAAAAGAGAAAAAGAGAGAAGGGACAATGTTACTATCCTTTACCTCACTTGTGCTTCAAAGTAGCACCATAATCTTCATGACAGAGAGTCTCTTGTTTTGTCACTTTCATATACTAGTGGGAATTTTTCATTATAGAACTTGGCTTGTATATTCCAACAATGGGCCTCCTCAAGTGCCCTAGGTCTTCGTGAGCAAGCAAGTTGGATGCACACCCACTTAGTTTCCTTTGTTGAGCTTTCATATATTTATAGCTCTAGTGCATCCGTTGCATGGAAATCCCTACTCCTTGCATTAACATCAATCGATGGGCATCTCCATAGCTCATTGATTAGCCTCGTTGATGTGAGACTTTCTCCTTTTTTGTCTTCTCCACATAACCCCCATCGTCATATTCTATCCACCCATAGTGCTATGTCCATGGCTCGCGCTCATGTATTGCGTGAAGGTTTATAAGTTTGAGATTACTAAAGTATGAAACAATTTCTTGGCCTGTCATCGGGGTTGTGCATGATGAGAGCATTCTTGTGTGACAAAAATGGAGCATGACTAAACTATATGATTTTGTAGGGATGAACTTTCTTTGGCCATGTTATTTTGAGAGGACATAATTACTTCGTTAGTATGCTTGAAATATTATTATTTTTATGTCAATATGAACTTTTATCTTGAATCTTTCGGATCTGAATATTCATACCACAAGTAAGAAGAATTACATAAAAATTATGCCTAGTAGCACTCCGCATCAAAAATTCTGTTTTTATCATTTACCTACTCGAGGACGAGCAGGAATTAAGCTTGGGGATGCTTGATACGTCTCCAACGTATCTATAATTTTTTATTGCTCCATGCTATATTATCTTCTGTTTTGGACATTATTGGGCTTTATTATTCACCTTTATATTATTTTTGGGACTAACCTATTAACCGGAGGCCCAGCCCAGAATTGCTGTTTTTTGCCTATTTTAGAGTTTCGCAGAAAAAGAATATCAAACGGAGTCCAAACGGAATGAAACCTTCGGGAACGTGATTTTTGGACTGAACATGATCCAGGAGACTTGAGCCCTAAGTCAAGGAAGCTTTGATGAAGCCACGAAGTAGGGGGGCGCGCCTACCCCCTGGGCGCGCCCTCCACCCTCGTGGGCCCCACGTTGCTCCACCGACGTACTTCTTCCTCCTATATATACCTACGTACCCCCAAACGATCAGATACGGAGCCAAAAATCTAATTCCACCACCGCAACCTTCTGTACCCACGAGATCTCATCTTGGGGCCTGTTTCGAAGCTCCGCCGGAAGGGGCGTCGATCACGGAGGGCTTCTACATCAACACCATAGCCCCTCCGATGAAGTGTGAGTAGTTTACCTCAGACCTTCGGGTCCATAGTTATTAGCTAGATGGCTTCCTCTCTCTTTTTGGATCTCAATACAATGTTCTCCCCCTCTCTCGTGGAGATCTATTCGATGTAATCTTCTTTTGCGGTGTGTTTGTTGAGACCGATGAATTGTGGGTTTATGATCAAGTTTATCTATGAACAATATTTGAATCTTCTGAATTCTTTTATGTATGGTTGGTTATCTTTGCAAGTCTCTTCGAATTATCAGTTTGGTTTGGCCTACTAGATTGATCTTTCTTGTAATGGGAGAAGTGCTTAGCTTTGGGTTCAATCTTGCGGTGTCCTTTCCCAGTGACAGTAGGGGCAGCAAGGCACGTATTGTATTGTTGCCATCAAGGATAACAAGATGGTTTTTTTATCATATTGCATGAATTTATCCCTCTACATCATGTCGTCTTGCTTAAGGCGTTACTCTGTTCTTATGAACTTAATACTCTAGATGCATGCTGGATAGCGGTCGATGTGTGGAGTAATAGTAGTAGATGCAGGCAGGAGTCAGTCTACTTGTCTCGGACATGATGCCTATATACATGATCATACCTAGATATTCTCATAACTATGCTCAATTCTGTCAATTGCTCAACAGTAATTTGTTCACCGACCGTAAAATACTTATGCTCTTGAGAGAAGCCACTAGTGAAACCTATGGCCCCCGGGTCTATCTTCATCATATTAATCTTCCAATACTTAGTTATTTCCGTTGCTTTTTACTTTGCCTTTTATTTTACTTTGCATCTTCATCATAAAAATACCAAAAATATTATCCTATCATATCTATCAGATCTCACTCTCGTAAGTGGCCGTGTAGGGATTGACAACCCCTTATCGCGTTGGTTGCGAGGATTTATTTGTTTTGTGTAGGTGCGAGGGACTCGCGCGTAGCCTCCTACTGGATTGATACCTTGGTTCTCAAAAACTGAGGGAAATACTTACGCTATTTTGCTGCATCACCCTTTCCTCTTCAAGGGGAAACCAACGCAGTGCTAAAGAGGTAGCAACGCGACGCTGCCAGATGCTGACATCCCTCAGCATCTCTCCCCAGAGATCGACTTGTGCCTCCACCTTGTGCTGTGCCAGGTACAGCTCCTTGGAACTTCTCTCCAATCGATGCGACACTTCCTCGATATGATTTGCCCTTGCTGCCCACCACCTGAAATGTAGCCCTGGCATGTCGTCCGGCGCCACCGACCTGTGATTCCAGAGCAATGGATCCCCTTTAAAACACATGTGGGTTTTGCTCAAAGGCCGCAGTGCTGCGGGCCGCAGCGAGAGGGCAGCTTGTGGGATCCTGGGATCTAAGGGATTATCCATGGAGGGATCCTCCATGGCGGGATCCGGTGGGCGAGGCGGGGAGTCGAGCCTAGGCACTAGGAGAGCCCTATGAGGCTAAGATAAAGATAGCACTACTCCACTCCATCCATATTTAAATACAAAAGGCCACCAACAGTAGCCCTGGCAAAAATTGATCATGCTGCCTGCGTCCTGGTTTATTGGCCCCCACTTTTTTTGTGCCACTTTTTATGACATGCATAAATATTATGTTACTTAAAAATATGGTAAAAATTGGCACAAAACACGATGGAGACCAATGGAAGTAGCAACCCATGATTTAACTACTCGCATGCACGCAGTGGAGTAGTAATGTCTTTCTTCCTCCCTCACGTCCACTCAATTTTCATGCGCTGTATTAAGTGACCATCAATGAAGTGAAGGACTTTACATGCGTCAAATTATCACATGGGGTGGATCTTCATACAAAAATGCATCCCCCCGTGTACCCGCGTGTGCGTGCGAGGGAATGAGTGCATGCGTGGTGTGCGTGCACATCTTCGCTTCGTGCATGTACCGCCAGTGTGCCTTAGAGAGGACGAGTACATTCTTCTGGAACCAGTAGCACGCCACTGTGATCAATCCACACAAGGAGGTCGCGACAACACCTCCACATGTGCCACGTGGCTTCATGAACTGTAAGAGAGACACTGTGTAGCGTGCCATTGGAATTCTAATTTACGTGTTTTGCACATACTAGAAGTACTAGTAAGGTACACGTGCATTGCACACATTAGATTTGGCAACCAAATTATGAATAAATACCACACTATAGGATGTAAGCTTTGAGTCATATATGCCTGATATAGACGTTTGTTTAATTCTTATAGTTCATCTCATTCCAAATCAATTAGTTTTTATAAAAAGCAAGGGACTCTTTGATTCGTAGGATTTCCAAAACGCGGGAATAGGAAAAACATGGGATTAGAGTGAAATGCATCTTGAATCCTACAGGATTGTACGAGTGTTTGATTGTGCCTAGAAAAAACGCAGGATTCTTTCAAAGAGGTTTGAGTGGATGGGATATTTCCTATGAAATCTAGTGCAAATGAATCCTGAAAAATTCCTATGGTTTACAATCCTACGAATCAAACAACCAAGATAGGAAAAATTCCTAAGGATTAGAAGCCTCCAAAATTCCTTTAACAATCCTTTGAATCAAAGAAGCCCTTAATCTATTTTATGATTCATGGAATTGTGCGTTGTAAAGCATAAAGTAAAAACAAATAATGGCAATTCAACTAGAAAAAAAGTTTGAGCAGTTATGATACGGAAGATTCTAGAACAAAGGAGAAGCACTTGTGTTTTGAGGTTTGTGCATTATGCTTAAGTTCAACCATGGAGTCTGCTAGATTGTACATGTGGAAAAATCCGATGGGGGGCTACAAGATGGTGCGAGGGGCCAAGTGGAGGGAGACTATGAAGGAGTGCACAAGTGCGAGATCAATATTTAAAGAGAGGGGGCGAGAACGTGTGATGTTGCGCGCAGTGGCGGAGCCATGAAAAATAAATGAGCTATGGGGCCAAGCATTGTTAATCCTTTACGAGGAGGGCCAATTCATCAACTTAAACCATTTTACCAGCAATTGTCTAATGATCACATTCATATTAGCCTCGATATATTGTGATGTTAGGGGGGGGGGGAAGGGCCCTTGCTGCTCCTGTCTTCGCCACTGTGCGCGCATCTGAGAGATGAAGCGGAAGACATGGATGATGAGAGGGGGACGTTGGATATATAATTAATGTGGGTGTATTAGCTATGTAATCCTATATAGAGAGGTATAGATTGATTGATGTAGACGTGGGAAAGAGGGTGAGACCTCACTAGATATATAGATTGATCGGTTTGTGTGGAAAACTGTGAAAGACCTAGCTATATATACACACACATAGAGGAACATTGATCGCTGCACATGCACGTGAGAGATAAAGAATGCCCGATATGATGGAGAGGGGGAGGTGTGTGTGTGCATGCATGGGAGACCGACCTGAAGAAAAAGACTGCATGTGTGCGATGGATAATCCCGACTGGTAGTATGTGTGCATGCATGCACGAGAGAAAGTTAGTGGTACAATTATAAAGAGAAGACGACTGTGTGGGTGTAAAAGACTAGGTGAGGTCATAATCAATGTAAAGTTGAATTCAAATATTTGAATAAGAGATCATGATGTTTGAAACCCATGCATGCATGAATATAACTGATATATGCGCGGTGTGGTTTGGAAACGAGCATGTTGTACTGTATACACATTGAACAAGGTCAAACTGATTTGAATTTGAGATACCGATGGCAGACATCGTTTGGCCACATTGCATCTGTGCATGGACACACTATTCTAATTGGAGATGATGGGTGGCTTTCGCATCACATATCTATATCTATACCCCTATATTTTATATTTTATATTTTTTATCTAGTGTGCGGATAACTTTAACTTTGAAAGATGGTCATTGGATGAAGCCAATCCGATGGTGCAGAGATAGCAAATTTGAGCACTACTGGCCGTTGGATATCATCTAGATTGCACCAGATTTTGCCACATGTACAATCTAGAAGACTCCATGGTTGAACTTATGCATAATGCACAAACCTCAAAACACAAGCACTTCTTCTTTGTTCTAGAATCTTCCGTATCAGAATTGCCCAAATGTTTTTTCTACATGATTTGCCATTATTTGTTTTTACTTTATGCTTTACAACGCACAATTCCATGAATCTTAAAATAGATTAGCTTTCTTATAAAAACTAGATGATTTTGAATGAAATGAACTATAAAAATTAAACGAACATCTACATCATGCATATATGACTCAAAGCTTACATGCTATAATGTGGTATTTATTCATAATTTGGTTGCCAAATCTCATGCGTGCAATGCACGTGTACCTTACTAGTCTAAATGGTGTTTGTGTGTGTGTGTTGTGCATGTTAAACACATTGTACGTAGTATCATATATGGTTTAGACCGAACATCTAGCTAGAGCATACATGTACTATGATTTGAATTCAACATAAAATGGATACATATCTTTGAATTTGAGATCGTATGTACATGTAGTCCGTATTTATATAGGAATTTACTTCTCCTATATTCATGTCATGTGTTGTGAAGATAATATTTAGATGGTTGTATAACTAACCCGAGTACAATCCCATTCAAACAGGGAAAATGTACTCAAATTTAGTCCATATGCTAGACAACACACATTGTTTTTTTATTGTTGAGGGAAGTGCAAATTGTTTTGGTACTGTACACGTTTATGTTTGTTGTCCTGATTTTTTTAGTTTTTTTGTTGTATATGAATGCATTTCTAGTAATATAGTAAAATGGGACATGACTCTCTCTAGTGATGAGGTGCGAATTGTCTTTTTTTGGGTACACGTTAAGCTTGTTCTCCCGAAATTTCAAGCCGCGCCTTGTTATGCCGAAATTTCAAGCTAGCATAGTGCTGCGAAACTCCCGCCTCTTCAACCCGCGCCTTGTTAACCCGAAATATTTAAGATATATCTTTGTCTTGTTGTGCTCCGAAAACTCCCTCCATCTCAACCCACGCCTTGCTATCCCAAAATTACAACGCGCGCGAAAACCCGCACCTCCTGCGAAATCCCGACACGCGAAATGCCCGTGATACCCCTGAACAGAAAGAATCGCCTAGCTCAAATCAGTGGGGGTACTTTCATAACTTACCCCACATTTCGGACAGACACGTCCGTAAGCCATGGTTCCCCACTCCCATCCCATCAGCCCACCCATTCGTAGACCGAGGCCGCGAAAACCCGCGAAGCTCCACACCCTCCTCCGTCCGCCACCCAGCCGGAGCCTCCTCCTCGACGACGTCGTCCACAGCAACACCTCGACGTCCCTCATCCACCGGACCGGATGAGGATCTGGCGTCGATCACGTCGTCCCGCCTGTTCAGCCACCCCGTCCTCCACCTCCAAGGAGCCACCCTGACATTCCCCTCGTCTTTTGCGCCACCTCCATTCCCACACCACCGTCTTCACCTGCACCACCGGAAGAGCAGCATCATCACCGTTTCCTCGGATGAAGCTGAGGCCTAATCGGTGCCACCAAAGAGGTTGTACACTAATCGCCGCATTTTCTTCTTGATTCGATCTCACGGTGCTGCCGGCGCTCGGTCCCGAGCCGACAAGGCGTAGCTCCATCCACGGCAGTGTCGCCGGCCACTTCCTCTACGACATCGCTCCCTCGGCGGCAATGTCCACATTAGTAGGAGCTACTGCTGCTTTAGCTCTCATTCGCGCTGCTACTCTGCTCTTGCTCTCACTCCCCTGCCTGGTCTGCTCTTGCTGTTGCTCTTGCTTGTGCTGCTGCTCTCGCTCTTGCTCTTGCTTGTGATGCTGCTCCGATATAGCTACACTTCAGTCGACTGAATCGACTTTTGGGTCAGTCGATTTTCAGGGGGTTGGGGGCTCATCGGAGTTAAGGAATAACCGGCCGCAGCGGGGAGGGGGGCTCGCCGGAGAGGTACCCCACTATCTATCTTAGGGTTCAGGGTGGGGCGGTGGTCGCCGGTGGTGGTGGGGCGGTGGCGTGGGGATCGCCGGAGAAAAAGCTCAGCACGGGGGGGCCTAGAGGTATGGCCGGGGCGGCGGTGGACCGGCGGTGGGGAGAGGATTTGGGGCGGGCGGGGCGACACACTGCCGGCCGCGGGCGGTGATGTCTACTACGCAACCTTCTTCTTGTAGACGTTGTTGGGCCTCCAAGTGCAGAGGTTTGTAGGACAGTAGCAAATTTCCCTCAAGTGGATGACCTAAGGTTTATCAATCCGTGGGAGGCGTAGGATAAAGATGGTCTCTCTCAAGCAACCCTGCAACCAAATAACAAAGAGTCTCTTGTGTCCCCAACACACCCAATACAATGGTAAATTGTATAGGTGCACTAGTTCGGCGAAGAGATGGTGATACAAGTGCAATATGGATGGTAGATATAGGTTTTTGTAATCTGAAAATATAAAAACAGCAAGGTAGCAAGTGGTAAAAGTGAGCGTAAACGGTATTGCAATGCTAGGAAACAAGGCCTAGGGTTCATACTTTCACTAGTGCAAGTTCTCTCAACAATAATAACATAATTGGATCATATAACTATCCCTCAACATGCAACAAATAGTCACTCCAAAGTCACTAATAGTAGAGAACAAACGAAGAGATTATGGTAGGGTACGAAACCACCTCAAAGTTATTCTTTCCAATCAATCCGTTGGGCTATTCCTATAAGTGTCACAAACAGCCCTAGAGTTCGTACTAGAATAACACCTTAAGACACAAATCAACCAAAACCCTAATGTCACCTAGATACTCCAATGTCACCTCAAGTATCCGTGGGTATGATTATACGATATGCAGCACACAATCTCAGATTCATCTATTCAACCAACACATAGAACCTCAAAGCGTGCCCCAAAGTTTCTACCGGAGAGTCAAGACGAAAACGTGTGCCAACCCCTATGCATAGGTTCATGGGCGGAACCCGCAAGTTGATCACCAAAACATACATCAAGTGAATCACGTGATATCCCATTGTCACCATAGATACGCACGGCAAGACATACATCAAGTGTTCTCAAATCATTAAAGACTCAATCCGATAAGATTACTTCAAAGGGAAAACTCAATCCATTACAAGAGAGTAGAGGGGGAGAAGCAACATAAGATCCAACTATAATAGCAAAGCTCGCGATACATCAAGATCGTATCACCTCAAGAACACGAGAGAGAGAGATCAAACACATAGCTACTGGTACATACCCTCAGCCCCGAGGGTGAACTACTCCCTCCTTGTCATGGAGAGCGCCGGGATGATGAAGATGGCCACCGGTGAGGGTTCCCCCCTCCGGCAGGGTGCGGTAACAGGGTCCCGATTGGTTTTTGGTGGCTACAAAGGCTTGCGGCGGCGGAACTCCCGATCTCTTCTGTTTTTTGAAGTTTTTAGGGTATATGGATATATATAGGCGGAAGAAATACGTCAGGGGAGCCACGAGGGGCCCATGAGGGTGGAGGGCGCGCCCTAGGGGGGTGGGCGCGCCCCCTACCTCGTGGCTCCCTCGTTTCTTTCCTAACGTGCACTCCAAGTCTATCGGGTAGCTTTCCTTCCAAAATAACTTCTCCAGAAGGTTTCATTCCGTTTCGACTCCGTTTGATATTCCTTTTCTTCGAAACACTGAAACAAGGGAAAAAACAGGAACTGGCACTGGGCTCTGGGTCAATAGGTTAGTCCCAAAAATAATATTAAAGTGCATAGTAAAGCCCATAAAACATCCAAGATGGATAATATAATAGCATGAATACTTCATAAATTATAGATACGTTGGAGACATATCAGCATCCCCAAGCTTAATTCCTGCTCGTCCACGAGTAGGTAAATGATAAAAGAAATAATTTATGAAGTGTGAATGCTAGCAGGTGCATAAGTTTGATCAATGATAATTTCAATCACCTTTTCTAGCATCATTATATGTCATAACAGTAGCTCAACTCATAGAACTTTGCATGATCAAGTAACAAACTATTCACATGTTAAAGCATAGATCATAAGCTTTCTTGAAAACTAACAAACTATGTTCTCAGTCATCAAACAATTGCAATTCATCTTATTTTCAGGAAGAGTCTATGTCAGAGCTTTGATTCAGCAAACATCACATACTCAACTATCATTTAGTCTTCCATGATTGCTACCACTCAAAGCATATTTTTAGAACAAATAGTATTCATCGAACACAGAGAAAGATAGGGGCTTAATGTTTCGCCTCCCAACCTTTTACCTCAAGGGTAATGTCAATAGTAATAATTCATGCTCAAATATATTTGAATGGCCATATATGCCTAGATCTTTCCATCACATGATGCTTGCCAAATAAAGAGTAGGTTGGAATGAGAAGGAATACTACTGACTCTTGCATAAAAGTAAAAGATAGGCCCTTCGCAGAGGGAAGCAGGGATTTGCAGAGGTGCCAGAGCTCAAAGCAAAAACAGAGATGAAAATAATTTTGAGAGGTATGCTTTCATTGTCAACATAACGACCAAGAGTTCCCAATATCTTCCATACTACATACATTATAGGCGGTTCCCAAACAGAAAGGTAAAGATTTTTACTCCCCCTCCACCAACAATCATCAATCCATGGCTTGCCCGAAACAACGGGTGCCTCCAACTAACATCAAACCTATGGGAGTTTTGTTTGCAATTATTTTTGATTTGATATCAATCTTTTGATCATGGGACTGGGCATCCCAGTTACCAGCCATTTTCTCGTGAATGATGAGCGGAGTCCACTCATCGTGAGAATAACCCACCAAGCATGGAAGATACTGCTAACCCGTAGTCGCTACATGAGCGATTCGGGCATACAAAACAGATTATTATTTGAAGGTTTAGAGTTTGGCACATGCAAATTTACTTGGAACGGCAGGTATATACCACATATAGGTAGATATGGTGGACACTCATGGAAGAAACTTGGTTCAAGGAGTTTGGATGCACAAGCAGTATTCCCACTTAGTACAGATATTTTGGCTAGCAAAGGATTCTAAATAGCAAGCACCACATGTTAGAGGATCCAAAACAATATAACTTATACAAATATACCCAAGCATAACTCATTATGTTGTCTTCCTTGTCCAACTTCAACTAATTTGCTCAGGTTTGAAAATAATTAATGGGGATCACAATCATAGAAGATGTCCAAGATAGTATATTTATATGTGAAACCTCCCTTCCTTCAATATTCTTTCATGAATTGTTCAAGTGACCAATACAATGTTTGCTAACCTTCAATAAATTTACCACCTCTACTTCTTATATGTGAAGGCATTACTCCCCATGGGAAAGTCATATGAAACATATATAATTTCAGATTTATGACATTCAAATCATTCAACCATTTACTCATAGGATATAAGTGAAGCACACGAGTAAATGACAAACTACTCCAAAAAGATATAAGTGAAGATCAATGAGTAGTTAAATAATTATGTAGCTATGTGAAGACTCTATAACATTTAAGACTTTCAGATCTTGGTATTTTATTCAAACAGCAAGCAAAGCTAAAGAACATAAAATGACGCTCCAAGCAAAACACATATCATGTGGTGAATAAAAATATAGCTCCAAGTAAAGTTACCGATGGAAGTAGACGAAAGAGGGGATGCCTTCCGTGGCATCCCCAAGCTTAGGCTTTTGGTTGTCCTTGAATATTACCTTGGGGTGCCTTGGGCATCCCCAGGCTTAGGCTCTTGCCACTCCTTATTCCATAGTCCATCGAATCTTTACCCAAAACTTGAAAACTTCACAACACAAAACTTAACAGAAAATCTCGTGAGCTCCGTTAGCGAAAGAAAACAAAACACCACTTCAAGGTACTGTAATGAACTCATTATTTATTTGTATTGGTGTTAAATCAACTGTATTGCAACTTCTCTATGGTTTATAAACTATTTTACTAGCCATAGATTCATCAAAATAAGCAAACAACACACGAAAAACAGAATCTGTCAAAAACAGAACAGTCTGTAGTAATCTGTAACTAACGCAAACTTCTGGAACTCCAAAAATTCTAAAACAAATGGGTGGACCTGAGGAATTTGTCTATTAATCATCTGCAAAAATAATCAACTAAATAGCACTCTCCAGTAAAATGTTTTAGCTAATCTCGTGAGCGCTAAAGTTTATGTTTTTTTACAGCATGATCATAAAGACTTCACCCAAGTCTCCCCAAAGGTTCTACTTGGCACAAACACTACTTAAAACACAAAACCACATCTAAAAAGAAGCTAGATGGATTATTTATTACTAAACAGAACCAAAAAAAGAAATTAAAATAAAATTGGGTTGCCTCCCAACAAGCGCTATCGTTTAACGCCTCTAGCTAGGCATGATGATTTCAATGATGCTCACATAAAAGATAAGAATTGAAACATAAAGAGAGCATCATGAAGAATATGACTAGCACATTTAAGTCTAACCCACTTCCTATGCATAGGGATTTTGTGATCAAACAAGTTATGGGAACAATAATCAACTAGCATAGGAAGGCAAAACAAGCATGACTTCAAAACTTTAAGCACATAGAGAGGAATCTTGATATTATTGCAATTCCTACAAGCATATATTCCTCCCTCATAATAATTTTCAGTAGCATCATGAATAACTTCAACAATATAACCAGCACCTAAAGCATTCTTTTCATGATCTACAAGCATAGAAAATTTACTACTCTCCACATAAGCAAAATTCTTCTCATTTGGGATAGTGGGAGTATCATAAGAAACTTGAATTTTATAAATTGTTTCCATATTAAATGAGTAATGTTCAGAAAAATGATAATCATAATCATGACAAGTTTTATAAATATAATCATCACTACTTTTTATAGCATAAGTTTCATCACAATAATCAACATAAGTAGCAATTTTGTTCTCATCATAATCAGTTGAAACCTCTTCCGAAATAGTGGATACATCACTAAATAAAATCATGACCTCTCCAAATCCACTTTCATAATTATCACAATAAGATTCAACATCCTCCAATAATGTGGGATCACTACTTCCTAAAGTTGACACTCTTCCAAACCCACTTTCATCAATATAATCATCATAAGTAGGAGGCATGCTATCATTATTATAAATTTGCATATCAAAACTTGGGAGACTAAAAATATCATCTTCATTAAACGTAGCATCCCCAAGCTTGGGAAAAACATTAATTGCAGCAAATATATTCTCAAAAACATCATCTTCATTAAACATAGCATCCCCAAGCTTGGGCCTTTTCATATCATAGGCATAATCATTCTCATCATTAATAGTATGGATAACACCAATAGTATAGCAATTATCATATTCTTCCAAGCAAGTGCCAAAAAGATTTTCAAGATCATAAGAAGTATCATTATCTTCCCAATCATAATCATCACAACAAGCAATAGGCATAATGAGATCATCATCAAGTGCATCATCTTCCACAATTATTTTTGATTCATTTTCATGAGGCACAACAATGATAGGAGCAACATTATTTGGGAGAGATATCTTTTTACCTCTCTTCGTTTTCCTTTTCTTCTTCTTCACCACATCATGTGTGGGTTCAATCCTCCTTTTGGAGCTCCTTATTAATGAGATTGGTTGAACAGAAGGCTCCTCCTCGTTACCTGATTCATCATAAGAAATAATGGGAGGATATTGGGAAGTCTCTTCCCTTTCGTTAGTATTCTCTTCATCCTCTATTTGTTGTCTTTTCTTTATGTAATTGGCAATATAAGGATTTTCAATGCAATTCACCGCACAATACATATAAATTTCTTCTAGATCAAAATGAAGAACTCTATTACGGGCAAATTCTGGAATATCCTTAGTTATACGTTTCATTTCTTCATAACCCAAGAGCAAACTAAGTTCATTATGATGTGCAAGGGAAATCAAGTCATCACAATTTTTGGACACGATACGATCATGAAACAATTTGCATTTGGTACTGAAATGATCACGTTCATTGCAAAGTTCACAAGTATGGCTAAGAAAGTTTAAATTTTCAGCACACGCATCTAGCCTTTCTTGCAACCATTTAGTTTCTAAATGCTTATGCCTCTTGCAATAGCTATCTTCCCTATTTGGTGTGTACTTGCAAACCCAATGCACTCCACAAAATTGACATGTTTATAGGAGACATTTTCATCATAACTAGTGCAATCATCATTAGTACCATGGATATTCAAGGAGTTCATACTAACAACATTGCAATCATGCTCATCATTCAAAGATTTAGTGCCAAACATTTTAATGCATTCTTCTTCTAACACTTTGGCACAATTTTACTTTCCATCATACTCACGAAAGATATTAAAAAGATGAAGCGTATGAGACAAACTTAATTCCATTTTTTTGTAGTTTTCTTTATAGACTAAATTAGTGATAAAAGAAGAAACAAAAAGATTCGATTGCAAGATCTAAAGATATACCTTCAAGCACTCACCTCCTCGACAGCGGCGCCAGAAACTGCTTGATGTCTACTACGCAACCTTCTTCTTGTAGACGTTGTTGGGCCTCCAAGTGCAGAGGTTTGTAGGACAGTAGCAAATTTCCCTCAAGTGGATGACCTAAGGTTTATCAATCTGTGGGAGGCGTAGGACGAAGATGGTCTCTCTAAAGCAACCCTGCAACCAAATAACAAAGAGTCTCTTGTGTCCCCAACACACCCAATACAATGGTAAATTGTATAGGTGCACTAGTTCGGCGAAGAGATGGTGATACAAGTGCAATATGGATGGTAGATATAGGTTTTTGTAATCTGAAAATATAAAAACAGCAAGGTAGCAAGTGGTAAAAGTGAGCGTAAACGGTATTGCAATGCTAGGAAACAAGGCCTAGGGTTCATACTTTCACTAGTGCAAGTTCTCTCAACAATAATAACATAATTGGATCATATAACTATCCCTCAACATGCAACAAAGAGTCACTCCAAAGTCACTAATAGTAGAGAACGAACGAAGAGATTATGGTAGGGTACGAAACCACCTCAAAGTTATTCTTTCCAATCAATCCGTTGGGCTATTCCTATAAGTGTCACAAACAGCCCTAGAGTTCGTACTAGAATAACACCTTAAGACACAAATCAACCAAAACCCTAATGTCACCTAGATACTCCAATGTCACCTCAAGTATCCGTGGGTATGATTATACGATATGCAGCACACAATCTCAGATTCATCTATTCAACCAACACATAGAACCTCAAAGAGTGCCCCAAAGTTTCTACCGGAGAGTCAAGATGAAAACGTGTGCCAACCCCTATGCATAGGTTCATGGGCGGAACCCGCAAGTTGATCACCAAAACATACATCAAGTGAATCACGTGATATCCCATTGTCACCACAGATACGCACGGCAAGACATACATCAAGTGTTCTCAAATCATTAAAGACTCAATCCGATAAGATTACTTCAAAGGGAAAACTCAATCCATTACAAGAGAGTAGAGGGGGAGAAGCAACATAAGATCCAACTATAATAGCAAAGCTCGCGATACATCAAGATCGTATCACCTCAAGAACACGAGAGAGAGAGAGATCAAACACATAGCTACTGGTACATACCCTCAGCCCCGAGGGTGAACTACTCCCTCCTTGTCATGGAGAGCGCCGGGATGATGAAGATGGCCACCGGTGAGGGTTCCCCCCTCCGGCAGGGTGCCGGAACAGGGTCCCGATTGGTTTTTGGTGGCTACAGAGGCTTGCGGCGGCAGAACTCCCTATCTCTTCTGTTTTTCAAAGTTTTTAGGGTATATGGATATATATAGGTGGAAGAAATACGTCAGGGGAGCCACGAGGGGCCCACGAGGGTGGAGGGCGCGCCCTAGGGGGGTGGGTGCGCCCCCTACCTCGTGGCTCCCTCGTTTCTTTCCTGATGTGCACTCCAAGTCTATCGGGTAGCTTTCCTTCCAAAAATAACTTCTCCAAAAGGTTTCATTCCGTTTCGACTCCGTTTGATATTCCTTTTCTTCAAAACTCTGAAACAAGGGAAAAAGCAGGAACTGGCACTGGGCTCTGGGTCAATAGGTTAGTCCCAAAAATAATATAAAAGTGCATAGTAAAGCCCATAAAACATTCAAGCTGGATAATATAATAGCATGAATACTTCATAAATTATAGATAC
>NC_057808.1:100489549-100500722 GCF_018294505.1 Triticum aestivum
GGGAGTGGAGGTTGAAGATGAACTGCAGGCCCTTGATTTCGTATCCAACGGCTGGAAAATCGACTGACCAGAGATGAAAATGTCAGTCGACTGACGTGTAGCCTCACTTGATGCTGCTACACGATCAGCTGCCCCAGGTCTCGCACGCACTGCTGCTACTGCTTTGCTGCTACTAGTGCGTTCAGTTTCGACAGTAAAATTCAGTTTCGACAGCAAAATTCAGTTTCGACAGTTAAGTTCAGTTGCGACAGTTAAATTCAGTTTCGACGGTTTATACGTCTCCAACGTATCTATAATTTTTTATTGCTCCATGCTATATTATACTCTGTTTTCGATGATTAATGGGCTTTGTTATACACTTTTATATTATTTTTGGGACTAACCTATTAACCGGAGGCCCAGCCCAAATTGCTGTTTTTTGCCTATTTCAGAGTTTCGCAGAAAAAGAATATCAAACGGAGTCCAAACGGAATGAAACCTTCGGGAACATGATTTTTGGAACAAACGTGATCCAGAGGACTTGGAGTCCACGTAAAGCAATCAACGAGGAGAGAAAGAGGTAGGGGCGTGCCTACCTCCCCCAGGAGCGACCTCCACCCTCGTGGGGCCCATGTTGCTCCACCGACGTACTTCTTCCTCCTATATATACCTTACGTACCCCCAAACCATCAGAAGCATCCACGAAAACCTAATTCCACCGCCGCAACCTTCTGTACCCATGAGATCCCATCTTGGGGCCTTTTCCAGCATCCTGCCGGAGGGGGCATCGATCACGGAGTGCTTCTACATCAACACCATAGCCTCTCCGATGATGTGTGAGTAGTTTACCTCAGACCTTCGGGTCCATAGTTATTAGCTAGATGGCTTCTTCTCTCTCTTTGGATCTCAATATAAAGTTCTCCTTGATTCTCTTGGAGATCTATTCGATGTAATCTTCTTTTGCGGTGTGTTCGTTGCGACCGATGAATTGTGGGTTTATGATCAAGTTTATCTATGAACAATATTTGAATCTTCTCTGAATTCTTTTATGTATGATTGGTTATCTTTGCAAGTCTCTTCGAATTATCAGTTTGGTTTGGCCTACTAGATTGATCTTTCTTTCAATGGGAGAAGTGCTTAGCTTTGGGTTCAATCTTGTGGTGTCCTTTCCCAGTGACAGCAAGGGCGGCAAGGCACGTATTGTATTGTTGCCATCGAGGATAAAAAGATGGGGTTTATATCATATTGCATGAGTTTATCCCTCTACATCATGTCATCTTGCTTAAAGCGTTACTCTGTTCTTTTGAACTTAATACTCTAGATGCATGCTGGATAGCAGTCGATGTGTGGAGTAATAGTAGTAGATGCAGAATCGTTTCGATCTACTTGTCGCGGATGTGATGCCTATATACATGATCATACCTAGATATTCTCATAACTATGCTCAATTCTATCAATTGCTCAACAGTAATTTGTTCACCCACCGTAATACTTATGCTATCTTGAGAGAAGCCACTAGTGAAACCTATGGCCCCCAGGTCTATCTTCCATCATATCAATCTTTCAACACTTAGTTATTTTTATTGCCTTTTATTTTACTTTGCATCTTTATTATAAAAATACCAAAGATATTATCTTATCATATATATCAGATCTCACTTTCGTAAGTGACCGTGAAGGGATTGACAACCCCTTTATTGCGTTGGTTGCGAGGTTTTTATTTGTTTGTGTAGGTGCGAGGGACTTGAGCGTGGCCTCCTACTGGATTGATACCTTGGTTCTCAAAAACTGAGGGAAATACTTACGCTACTTTACTGCATCACCCTTTCCTCTTCAAGGGAAAACCAACGCAGTGCTCAATTGGTAGCAAGAAGGATTTCTAGCACCGTTGCCGGGGAGTCTACGCAAAAGTCAAGACATACCAAGTACCCATCACAAACTCTTATCCCCCGCATTACATTATTTGCCATTTGCCTCTCGTTTTCCTCTCCCCCACTTCACCTTTGCCGTTTTATTCGCCCTCTCTTTTTCCCTTCGCCTCTTTTTCGCTTGCCTCTTGTGTTGCCATGTGCCTTCTATGTGCTTGCATCTTCTCTTGCTAAAAATCTATTGATATGGATCCACTTAAAGTGTTCTACTTGGATCATCTTCGATCCTTATGCGCTCGTGCTGAAACCCCAACTAGCCTAGTTGATGGGAAATCTTTAGATGAGCATGCTCATTTTGTGCGTCACCGTTTGTCTGAAAAAGGGAGACTCTTATGGAATAAAATAAACAAATTGATGTGTTATGCTTGGAATCTTTGTGAAAGTTGTGATATTACCTGTTGCTCTAAGAACCCTAAAAAACACCTTCCCTACCTATGTGAGTTTAATGAAAATGAAATCTTGTCTTCTTATGCAAAGGGTGTTTACAGTTACTATGATAGCAAACAAATTGAAGAATTTGTTGCTTTTAAGGGTGCTTATGAAGTTGCTTCTTTGATTGAAAAGTATGATAGTACTCTTTACGAATCTGAAAATTTTGAAATACTTGAATATTGCTATGAAAACTATGCTCATAATGTCTATGTCAAAGAATTTATTGAAAGAATGACCGTTGATTCTAAAGAAAATAATGTGCATGAATCTATAGATAATTATGATTCTGATGATTTGATTGAAATATCCCTTGATGATCATGATGCTTCTTTTGGCCATGATGCCAATATTTATGAAGATGAATTTGTTATGGTTCCTTATGTTAAACATGAGATCGTTGCTATTGCGCCCATACTTGATAGTTCCGTTGATGAAAAGCATGGTTGCAATGATTTTACTATAAATTCTCTTGATGTCAATTGTGGTAATAATATACAAAACCCTAAGCTTGGGGATGCTAGTTTTGCTATGTCCTCTACTTGTTGCAATGATCATGATTGGGGTGATTCTTCTTACGATCTTGAAAATTTACTTACTCCCCATGATGAATATGAGATTGATAATAATGTTTGCAATAATATTGAAAGTGGGTTTGGAAGAGTCCAATTTAGATTCCACATATTTGGAAAATGTTCAATCTTATGAAATTTTTGATAGAAGTGGGTTTGGAGAGGTCATGACTTTAGTTAATGTTGATCCCGCTATTTTGGAAGAGTGTCAACTTCGCATGCATGTGGATTGTGTTGAAAACATTTTATGTGATAGCTATTTTGTTAAATTTTCTTATGATCCCACATGTAATTATTATGAGAAAGGAAAATATGGTTGTAGAAATATTCATGTTACTAAATTACCTCTCGTTATGTTGAGATTGCTATTGTTTCTTTCCGCTTCCTTGCATATGCTAGTTTTTGCTTGCCTGGATAATTTGTTTGCCTATAAGATGCCTATGCATAGGAAGTATGTTACACTTAGATGTGTTTTTCATGTATTTTATGATGCTCCCTTTGTTCTTCAATTCTTGTCTTTCATGCGAGCATCATCGAAATCTTTATGCCTAGCTAGGGGCGTTAAACGATAGCGCTTGTTGGGAGGCAACCCAATTTTATTTTTAGTTTTTTTGCTTTTTGCTTCTGTTAAGGAATAAATCTTTTATCTAGCCTCTGGTTAGATGTGGTTTTATGTTTTAATTAGTGTTTGTGCCAAGTTAAACCTATAGGATCTTCTTGGATGATAGTTATTTTACCTTGCTGAAAATTCCAGAAACTTTCTGTTCACGAAAACAATTGTTAAAAATCACCAGAACGTGATAAAATATTGATTCCAATCGCAGCAGATCAATAAAAGAATTTTTTACGTCTTCCTATTTTGGTAGATTTTTTTGAGTTCCAGAAGTTTGCGTTAGTTACAGATTACTACAGACTGTTCTGTTTTTGACAGATTCTGTTTTTCGTGTGTTGTTTGCTTATTTTGATGAATCTATGGCTAGTAAAATAGTTTATAAACCATAGAGAAGTTGGAATACAGTAGGTTTAACACCAATATAAATAAAGAATGAGTTCATTACAGTACCTTGAAGTGGTATTTTGTTTTCTTTCGCTAACGGAGCTTACGAGATTTTCTGTTGAGTTTTGTGTTGTGAAGTTTTCAAGTTTTGGGTAAAGATTTGATGGATTATGGAACAAGGAGTGGCAAGAGCCTAATCTTGGGGATGCCCATGGCACCCCAAGATAATCTAAGGGCACCAAAAAGCCAAAGCTTGGGGATGGCCCGGAAGGCATCCCCTCTTTCGTCTTCGTCCATCGGTAACTTTACTTGGAGCTATATTTTTATTCACCACATGATAAGTGTTTTCTTGGAGCGTCTTGTATGATTTGAGTCTTTGCTTTTTAGTTTACCACAATCATCCTTGCTATACACACCTTTTGAGAGAGACACACATGATTTGGAATTTATTAGAATACTCTATGTGCTTCGCTTATATCTTTTGAGCAATATAGTTTTTGCTCTAGTGCTTCACTTATATCTTTTAGAGCACGGCGGTGGTTTCGTTTTATAGAAACTATTATTCTCTCATGCTTCACTTATATTATTTTGAGAGTCTTAAACAACATGGTAACTTGCTTAAATTGGGAAATCAGTCCTAATATGCTAGGTTTTCAAGATTAGTAAAAACTTTCTTATGAGTGTGTTGAATACTAAGAGAAGTTTGATGATTGATGATTGTTTTGAGATATGGAGGTAGTGATATTAAAGTTGTGCTAGTTGAGTAGTTGTGAATTTGAGAAATACTAGTGTTGAAGTATGCAAGTCCCGTAGCATGCACGTATGGTAAACGTTATGTAACAAATTTGAAACATGAGGTGTTCTTTGATTGTCTTCCTTATGAGTGGCGGTCGGGGACGAGCGATGGTCTTTTCCTACCAATCTATCCCCCTAGGAGCATGCGCGTAGTGCTTGGTTTTTGATGACTTGTAGATTTTTGCAATAAGTATGTGAGTTCTTTATGACTAATGTTGAGTCCATGGATTATACGCACTCTTACCCTTCCATCATTGCTAGCCTCTTCGGTACCGTGCATTGCCCTTTCTCACCTTGAGAGTTGGTGCAAACTTTGCCGGTGCATCCAAACCCCGTGATATGATACGCTCTACACACATAAACCTCCTTATATATTCCTCAAAACAGCCACCATACCTACCTATTATGGCATTTCCATAGCCATTCCGAGATATATTGCCATGCAACTTTGCACCGTTCCGTTTATCATGACACGTTCATCATTGTCATATTGCTTTGCATGATCATGTAGTTGACATCGTATTTGTGGCAAAGCCACCGTTCATAATTTTTCATACATGTCACTCTTAATTCATTGCCCATCCCGGTACACCGCCGGAGGCATTCATATAGAGCCATACTTTGTTCTAGTATCGAGTTGTAAATAAATAGAAGTGTGATGATCATCATTCATAGAGCATTGTCCCAATAAAAAAAATAGAAGAAAGGCCAAATAAAAAAAGGGAAGGCCCAAAAAAGAGAACATAAAAAGGGGCAATGCTACTATCCTTTTTCCACACTTGTGCTTCAAAGTAGCACCATTATCTTCGTGATAGAGAGTCTCTTGTTTTGTCACTTTCATATACTAGTGGGAATTTTTCATTATAGAACTTGGCTTGTATATTCTAACAATGGGCTTCCTCAAATGCCCTAGGTCTTCGTGAGCAAGCAAGTTGGATGCACAGCCACTTAGTTTCTTTTGTTGAGCTTTCATGCATTTATAGCTCTAGTGCATCCGTTGCATGGCAATTCCTACTCCTTGCATTAACATCAATCGATGGGCATCTCCATAGCCCGTTGATTAGCCGCGTTGATGTGAGACTTTCTCCTTTTTTGTCTTCTCCACATAACCCCGATGTTATATTCTATTCCACCCATAGTGCTATATCCATGGCTCACGCTCATGTATTGCGTGAAGGTTGAAAAGGTTTGAGATTACTAAAGTATGAAACAATTGCTTGGCTTGTCATCGGGGTTGTGCATGATGAGAGCATTCTTGTGTGACGAAAATGGAGCATGACCAAACTATATGATTTTGTAGGGATGAACTTTCTTTGGCCATGTTATTTTGAGAAGACATAATTGCTTAGTTAGTATGCTTGAAGTACTATTACTTTTATGTAAATATTAAACTTTTATCTTGAATCTTTCAGATCTGAATATTCATACCACAATTAAGAGGGTTACATTAAAAAATTATGCCAAGTAGCATTCCGCATCAAAAATTCTGTTTTTATCATTTACCTACTCAAGGACGAGCAGGAATTAAGCTTGGGGATGCTTGATACGTCTCCAACATATCTATAATTTTTGATTGCTCCATGCTATATTATACTCTGTTTTGGATGATTAATGGGCTTTGTTATACACTTTTATATTATTTTTGGGACTAACCTATTAACTGGAGGCCCATCCCAAATTGTTGTTTTTTGCCTATTTCAGAGTTTCGCATAAAAAGAATATCAAACGGAGTCCAAACGGAATGAAACCTACGGGAACGTGATTTTCGAAACAAACGTGATTAAGAGGACTTGGAGTGCACGTAAAGCAATCAACGAGGAGAGCACAAGGTAGGGGCGCGCCCACCTCCCCCAGGCGTGCCCTCCACCCTCGTGGGGCCCACGTTGCTCCACCGACGTACTTCTTCCTCCTATATATACCTACATACACCCAAACCATCAGAAGCATCCACGAAAACCTAATTCCACCGCCGCAACCTTCTGTACACGTGAGATCCCATCTTGGGGCCTTTTCCGGCGTCCTGCCAGAGGGGGCATTGATCACGGAGGGCTTCTACATCAACACCATAGCCTCTTTGATGATGTGTGAGTATTTTTCCCAAGACCTTCGGGTCCATAGTTATTAGCTAGATGGCTTCTTCTGTCTCTTTGGATCTCAATACAAAGTTCTCCTCGATTCTCTTGGAGATCTATTCGATGTAATCTTCTTTTGCGGTGTGTTTGTTGAGACCGATGAATTGTGGGTTTATGATCAAGTTTATCTATGAACAATATTTGAATCTCCTCTGAATTCTTTTATGTATTATTGGTTATCTTTGCAAGTCTCTTCGAATTATCTGTTTGGTTTGGCCCACTAGATTGATCTTTCTTGCAATGGGAGAAGTGCTTAGCTTTGGGTTCAATCTTGCGGTGTCCTTTCCCAGTGACAGCAGGGGCAGCAAGGCACGTATTGTATTGTTGCCATCGAGGATAAAACGATGGGGTTTATATCATATTGCATGAGTTTATCCCTCTACATCATGTCATCTTGCTTAAAGCATTACTCTGTTCTTTTGAACTTAATACTCTAGATGCATGCTGGATAGCGGTCGATGTGTGGAGTAATAGTAGTAGATGCAGAATCGTTTCGGTCTACTTGTCGCGGACGTGATGCCTATATACATGATCATACCTAGATATTCTCATAACCATGCTCAATTCTATCAATTGCTCAACAGTAATTTGTTCACCCACCGTAATACTTATGCTATCTTGAGAGAAGCCACTAGTGAAACCTATGGCCCCCGGATCTATCTTCCATCATATCAATCTTTCAACACTTAGTTATTTTGATTGCCTTTTATTTTACTTTGCATCTTTATTATAAAAATACCAAAGATATTATCTTATCATATCTATCAGATCTCACTTTCGTAAGTGACCGTGAAGGGATTGACAACCCCTTTATTGCGTTGGTTGCGAGGTTTTTATTTGTTTGTGTAGGTGCGAGGGACTTGAGCATGGCCTCCTACTGGATTGATACCTTGGTTCTCAAAAACTAAGGGAAATACATACGCTACTTTACTGCATCACCCTTTCCTCTTCAAGGGAAAACCAACGCAATGCTCAAGAGGTAGCAACAGTTAAGTTCAAAGATGAGCGGCTGATGTATTTTACATCTAGCACTTTGTGTTTATGTATTTTACGTCATCTATTGGAGATGTTATTAGAATTCCACTCAGTTTAACGGGTTCTCTCTTGTCCTTCTTCAGCCTCGGCGTCGTACAACTCACCGGAGCTGCTCCAACGACAAAACCCTCCATCACAGCGGAGCAGTGCCCCGGGCTCCATCTCCAGACGCCTAAGATCTTCTTCCCCTCCTCCGACAGCCAAGTCAGTCGGAGCATCCTCACCGACCAACCCAATCACGCTGAGATCGACATGGCTTCGCCAAAGAAGTTGTACACTTGTTGCATCTCTTTTTTACTCTACATGTTATGTATATTGTCCACTGAGCACACGTAGTAACGTGAAATACGATTATTTTATCCTACTATATGACAACCAGTGAGGTACCAGGCCACTTAGCTATCCGTGATGAACTCTCTTGAACGCCATCATTATTTATCTCTGCGCGTTTGAGCTGTGCATTTGTCGATGGGCCTGGGAGTTGAGCTAGTAGGGCAGTGGCCTGGGTCCAAAGTAGTAGAAGTAGCACAAAAATATTTTTAAGTGTAGAATTTTCCTTGCTCAAGCCTACCTACTAGAATTGCCAGTGCTTGAAAGGAAAAGTGAAGGAAAAACATAGGAATTGGAAAGTTTCCTATGGTACTACTATTCATGCATTTGGTTCAATGGAATGGAGCAAAGGAAAACTGTAGGATTTGTTCCTTTAGTGTCTCCTTGAAAGAAAAACCATAGGAATTTTAATTTCCACTTGTCCTCCTTTTCAAATTCGTATTCATGAAGCACAAGACTAAGAGATAGTAGCATAATAACATTATAACCGTACATTTTCTTTTGGTTTGACTTAATCTCACCATGCTTCTTTGCATCATGTGATCTTCCAATTCTTGCAAACCAAACACCCAGATTGGCAGAAATCCTGTGTTTTTAAATTCTCTATTTTGCACGTGCATTCCTATCCTATTCCTGTCTATTTCCTATCCCTGCATTGTTAGAATCCTCAAATTAAACAAGCCCTTACACAATTACTTCTGTTACAGATATGTGTCAAAGAAAACCTTGTGTGGTTTGTCCTGCTCCTGCTGCACTGTGTTCCACCCCAGCTCAGCTGCTCCAACGAAGGAAGGGTTCACCACAGCAGGGATCCGCTCTCCAGACTATCTTTCGCCGCCCCAGATCTTCTTCCCCGCCGCCGACAGCCACAACAACTGCATTACCATCATCAACTGAGCAGTTGACCTTGAGGACTACACAGGTCCGAAAGAGAGGTCGCACTCTTCCGTGTCTGCTTACGTTATGCATCGCTTAATATTATGACATGCTACTTTATCGTCGTGTTCACCTATTAGAGTCTGAGTCAGGTCCAAACTAATGCTGAAACTTGAGTTTTGAAATGGTTGTGGGGTACATATTGGGGCAGCAATAAGTACTATATGTGTAGCCACCAGACCTCAAACAGTCTAGTTTCTATGCATCAGTGTCATCCCTGGATCGGTAATGCTGACGCGCATAGTACTTGAAGGATTTATAACAGAGTAGCAATCACACACTTATTACATCGAATGTCTCAAAAGAGAACTTAATACAATAAATACGGCTTAAGGCCATCTAAAAACGATAACAGCGGAAGGCTTGGAAGATAAAGTGAGTCCATCAACTCCAACGGCATCACTGAGTATAAGACCACGACCTATGGCACCTTACTCGTCGTCTGAAAAGTCTGCAACATGATACGTTGCAGCCCGAAAACGGGTCAGCACATGGAATATTCTAACAATGTAACACATAGAGAGTAATGAACAAAATAATGCTACCACTACATGCATATTTGGCTGGTGGAAAGCTCTATGGTTACAGTTTTGCGAAAAGCTAATTTTTCCCTACCACAAAGGAATAAATTTTATTTAACTATCATGGTGGTTGTTAAACATTGAGAAGGTACCTCCAACTCAATCCCAATTAAGAACGTGATTAACCCAATCAAATTAAATTAAGTAACATGATGATGAGATTCACATGATAATCCAAGAACTAGATACTCAAGATGTCCATAACCGGGGACACGGCTAACCATGATTAGATTGTACACTCTGCAGAGGATTGCGCACTTTTCCCCACAAGACTCGATCGCCTCCACTTGATTTCTCACACTACATGGTGTTTGGGAAACGGATGACCAAGACACCGTCTTTCAGAAACAATACTCTTTACTCCGGGTGGATAGTTACACCTACTTTCCCCTACATCTGCTAGCCCACCTCTTCAAGAGGTCATGTAACCTACTCAACTATGCTAGAGCCCATAATAGCTTGTGGCTGCACACGGAAGTTTCTAGCATGAATAATCTCATGATCCCTTTTGAGTCTGGGTGGCGGTCCATAGGATGATCACACGGGTACTCCGGGATATCCAAAAATACAGGCAACACTGGGTTCTCCAGGTGCCTCAATCCACCCAGATGTAAATTAAAGTAACCACCTTAAGTTGAACCATTAATTAACAATCTCACATCTGTCATGGAAAACTCTCAAACCCAATCCACGTCCACGAGCATAGCATAGCAATATAAGCAAACGTAGAAGTAACTCCCAATGGTTTGATATAAACAGGGCAATAGGTACTACCTCAACTACTTCCCAAAACCCACATTTTAATCAGATCCTAATCATGCAATAGTTTGAGGATTGATGTAATGCAATAAAACTGGGTGGTAAAGAGGTATGATCAAAGTGTTACTTGCCTTGCTGATGATCCGTGAAACCTAGAGACTCGTAGTAGCACGCTTCGCACTCCGAGTACTCTATCGCAAACAAACAATACATACATAAGCAATCAAGCAAGGGTGCACGGATAAAACTCAAAATAAGAGATCTAACCAGAAAGTTCAACTTAAGAACTCCGGTTTGCAAAAAGAATCAAATCGAACGAAGCAACGAAACTCAAACGACGAAAGAAACTAGCTTCGTTTACTAATCTGGACCTAAGTCAAATTTTACAGTAGCAAAACTTGTTTGAGTTGGTTAATCAGAAATAGGGTTTCGAGACGAAACTCCAGGCGCTTGAATCGCCTGATTCCGATAAACGAGCGAAAAGTTATACTAAAACGAAAAACAGATCTGAAATCGCGATCGAAAATAATCACGGAAAATCCGAGAAAAAGAAAAACCGACGAACAGGCTAACGAACCAACGTTCGCTGTCTGCGGTTAAACGACGAAAACCGTTCGTTAAAACGAATGTACGGACGAACGTCCGCGAAATAGGCTAAACCAAAAAAAAACTAAACCGATCTATAAAAAAACAAACCGCG
>NC_057808.1:100500988-100508957 GCF_018294505.1 Triticum aestivum
CGGCCTCCCGGCTTATAAAGGCCGGCCGGGCCAGAGTCCTAGCCGGACACGGCCCGGTAGGTCGGTTCGTTTTTTTAAATCGGACATGCAGAAAAAGAAAGAAAATAAATACTAAACGAACTCCAAAAATCCCGAAATAAATTTTCCCCATCCTCTAAAAATAAGGCGGACAAGATGAACATTTATTTGGGCCTAAAATGCAATCTTGAAAAACGCATATTTTTCATAATTCAAATAAAATCAAATATTTGTTTTTAATATTTTTCCTCCAATATTTCATTATTTTTGGAGAATTCATATTATCCCCTCTCATATAATTGATATGAAATATTTTCAGAGAGAAAAATAATTAAAACAAATGATCCTATTTTCAAAATTTGAGAAAACCCAAATATGAAAATAATGAAAGCCCCAACTCTCTCCGTGGGTCCTTGAGTTGCGTAGAATTTCTAGGATCGCAAAACAAAATGCAATAAAATATGTTATGCATGATGATCTAATGTATAACATTCTAAAATGAAAATTTGGGATGTTACAAACCTACCCCCCTTAAGATGAATCTCGCCCTCGAGATTCGGGTTGGCTAGAAAATAGGTAAGAGTGGTCCTTCCGTAGATCTTCCTCTCGCTCCCAGGTGGCTTCATCCTCGGTATGGTGACTCCACTGAACTTTGCAAAACTTGATAACCTTGCTGTGGGTGACTCAGCTGGCATATTCGAGAATCTTGACTGGTTTCTCCTCATAGGTCAAATCACTATCCAGCTGAATCGCTTCCAATGGCACTGTATCTCTCAGTGGTATCTCAGCCATCTCTGCGTGGCACTTCTTCAGCTGAGAAACATGGAACACATCGTGAACTCCCGACAATCCTCCGGGCAATTCCAACTTGTAAGCAACTTCTCCCATATGCTCCAAGACTTTGTATGGTCCTACAAAACGTGGCGCTAACTTTCCTTTAACTCCAAAGCGCTTCACTCCTCGAAGTGGTGATACTCGAAGATACACTCTGTCTCCGTCTTTGTAAACTGTCTCCTTGCGTTTAGAATCCGCATAACTCTTCTGCCTGGACTGGGCTACCTTGAGCCTATCACGAATCAACTTCACCTTCTATTCAGACTCCTTAATCAAATCTGGTCCAAACAACTGGCGGTCTCCAACTCCATCCCACAACAACGGTGTCCTGCACCTCCTTCCGTACAGAGCTTCGAAAGGGGCCATCTTCAAACTGGATTGATAACTGTTGTTGTAAGAGAACTCTGCATACGACAAATTGTCGTCCCAACTAGATCCATAATCTAGCACACAAGCTCTCAGCATGTCCTCCAAAATCTGATTGACTCGCTCGGTCTGTCCGTCTGTCTATGGATGAAAGGCTGTACTGAACTCTAGCCTGGTACCCAAAGTTTCATGCAATTGATTCCAAAACTTTGAAGTAAACTGGGTTCCTCTATCTGATACAATGGTCCTCGGAACTCCACGCAGACATACGATCCTGGTCATGTATATCTTTGCCAACTTAGCACTTGTATAAGTGGTCTTTACAGGGATGAAATGAGCTACCTTCGTCAAACGATCGACTACAACCCATATCAAGTCATAGCCTGAACGAGTCCTGGGCAATCCTGTGATAAAATCCATGCCTAGCTTATCCCACTTCCATTCGGGTATCGGCAATGGTTGTAGCAATCCTGCTGGCTTCTGATGCTCTTCCTTTACTCTCTGACATACATCACAAACTGCTACATACTCTGCAATATCCTTCTTCATTCCAGTCCACCAGATACTGTCCTTTAAATCCTGGTACATCTTAGTATTTCCTGGGTGAATCGAATATGGTGAATCATGGGCCTCTTGCAAGATCAACTTCCTGATCTCCGAATCATTGGGCACATAAACGCGGTCCTCAAACCATAATGTATCGTGCTCATCCTCACGAAATCCCTTGGCTTTTCCTTTACTCATCCTTTCCTTTATCTCAGCAATTTCCCTGTCTGTCTTCTGAGCTTCTCTGATCTTATCCATCAAAGTAGACTGAATCTCCAATGCTGCTACATAGCCTCTCGGAACTATTTCCAAACATAGTTCGTGAAGATCCTCTGCTAACTCCTTGGGTAACTCTCCGGTCATGAGTGTGTTGACATGGCTCTTGCGGCTCAACACATCGGCTACTACATTAGCCTTCCCTGGGTGATAATGCAATCTCATATCATAATCCTTAATGAGCTCCAACCATCTCCTTTGCCTGAGATTCAACTCCTTCTGTGTGAAAATGTACTTCAAACTCTTGTGATCCGTGTACACCTCACAATGGTTTCCGATGAGAAAATGTCTCCACGTCTTCAACGCATGCACTACGGCTGCTAACTCTAAATCATGTGTAGCATAATTCAACTCATGGGGTTTAAGCTGTCGTGAGGCATATGAAACAACTCTTCCCTCCTGCATTAGCACTGCTCCAAGTCCTTGACGAGAAGCGTCGCAATATACTTCATAATCCTTGCGTTGATCTGGCAAAATCAACACTGGCGCTGTAACCAAACCTTTCTTCAACTCCTGGAAACTAGCCTCACATTCCTCAGTCCAATTGAATTTTGTGTCCTTCTTCAACAACTCCATCATAGGCTTTGCAATCTTTGAGAAATTCTCGATGAATCTCCGGTAATATCCTGCGAGTCCAAGAAAACTCCGGATTTCTCCAACTGTCGTGGGTGACTCCCAATTTGTCACAGTGTTAACCTTGGTGGGATCTACTGCTATTCCTTCTCCGGATATAACATGTCCAAGGAATCCAACTTCCTTTAACCAAAACTCGCACTTGCTGAACTTGGCATATAACTGATGTTCTCTGAGCTTTCCAAGTACCAAACGCAAATGCTCCTTATGCTCTTCTTCATTCTTCGAATAGACCAGAATATCATCAATGAACACTATGACGAACTTATCCAGAAACTCCATAAACACTTTGTTCATCATGTTCATGAAATAGGCGGGTGCGTTAGTCAGGCCAAATGACATAACGGTGTACTCATATAGCCCATACCTTGTGGTAAAAGTTGTCTTGGGTATATCCTGCTCTCGAATCTTCAACTGGTGGTATCTTGATCGCAAATCAATCTTGGAAAAGACTTTAGCTCCTTGTAGTCGGTCAAACAGATCATTGATCATCGACAGTGGGTACTTGTTCTTGATTGTTACTTCATTCAATCCACGATAATCAACAACCATCTTGAATGATCCATCTTTCTTTTCCACTAGAAGTACGGGTGATCCCCAAGGTGACGAACTTGGGCGAATATATCCTTTATCCAGTAACTCCTTAATCTGCTTCTTAATTTCTTCCAAATCCTTAGCGGGCATCCTGTACGGTCTCTTAGATATTGGCCCAGTGCCTGGCAAAAGCTCAATCAAAAACTCGATGTCTCTATCCGGTGGCATGCCTGGCAACTCCTCTGGAAATACGTCAGGGAAATCCTTCATCACTGGCACTTCCTCCTGTACAACTCCTGATAAGGAATTCACTTGAGTCCTCTTCGGCACATGCCGGGATACATACTTAATCCTTCTTCCTTCTGAGGTAGTAAGCAAAATCGTCTTACTGGCGCAATCGATGTTTCCTCCATACATCGATAGCCAATCCATTCCCAAAATCACATCCAAACCTTGCGACTCCAAAACTATTAGGTCTGAGGGGAAAACATGCCTACCTATGGCCAATGGTATCTGAAAACATCCTTGGCTTGCCATATACTCTGCACCTGGCGAGGTTACTAACATAGGTGTTCTAAGAACTTTGGTGGGCAACTTAAACTTATCCAGAAATCCCCTTGATATGTATGAATGTGATGCACCAGTATCAAAAAGAACGATTGCAGTAAATGTTTTAACCAAAAACTTACCTATTACTGCATCAGGCTGTGCTTCAACCTCCTCCACATTAACGTGGTTCACCCGTCCCCTGTTGAAAGGGTTCGGCTTCTTCCCTGAGCTTCCATTGCCATTTCCATTCTTAGCTTCCGGACAATCAGTGGCATAATGTCCAGTCCTCTGGCACTTGAAACAAGTAACGTGGCTTAGATCCCTCTTGGCTGGGGTTGATGGGTTGGTACGGTTTTGTCCGTTGCTTCCTCTGTTCCCATTGCCATTCTTGGGGCCACTATGATTGTGCGAGCTCCCTCCATTGTGATTGTGACCTCCATGGTTATGCTGAAGGTGCCCTCCCGAGTTTGGGGTAAAACGAGGCTTCTGGTGAGCTCCTGTACTGTACTTTCCTTGTCCATACTTCCTCTTACGACTCTCAATCTGCTGCTGCTTCCCTTCAATCATGAGAGCTCTATCTACCAACTCCTGGTAGTTGTTAAAAGTTGCCACCATCAACTGCATGGTCAGCTCATCATTCAGTCCTTCCAGAAACTTCTCCTGCTTAGCTGCATCTGTAGCAACGTCATCTGGGGCATAACATGCTAACTTACTGAAATCCTCCACGTATTGGCCAACGGTACGTCCTCCTTGGCGTAAGTTGCGAAACTCACGCTTCTTCATGGCCATAGCTCCTGCTGAAACGTGGGCAGTATGGAAAGCTTGCTGAAACTGCTCCCATGTGATAGTGTCAATGGGGTGAGTGGCTGTGTAATTCTCCCACCATGATGATGCGGGTCCATCAAGCTGATGTGCGGCAAAACGCACTCTCTCCGCATCTATGCATCCTGCAGTGGTCAGCTCCCTTCCAACCTTGCGGAGCCAATCATCTGCCACAATCGGCTCGGTGCTACTGGAGAACACCAGCAGATTCAGCCTAAGAAAACGGGCTAAGTGATCAACATGTGGTGGTGGTGGTGGGTTGTTGTTGTTGTTGCCGTGGTTCTGAACTAGCACTTGCATCAAGGCATTCTGCTGCTGAATCAATTGAGTGATCTCCGGTGGGAAAACAAATCCGGTGTCGCGTCTCGGAGGCATCTGATGGGTTTAGAAAAGATGAGAAAATAGGATAGAATGAGGTCTAGAGGGAAAACACTACCCATATGCACATGAGACAAACACAATCATATCACTCCAATCAATTCAAACAAGGCATACAATCGATCTAACTATCGTTACAAAGTGCTTGGACTATACTATATACATGGTGGAATACTACTACTAATTTGGTGGTCTACTAGAAAAATTGCTCAGTCGAAGACTCCATGATATCTGCTCCAGCTTCATCCTCCCAATCATCATCACTGGGGTCCGAGTCAGTGTCGTCGATGATGATGTAGTTCTCCGGGCAAGTAGAATCGTCATCATCTCCTCCTGGCGCTGGGTCTCCCATGAAAACTCCTAGCTTCTTTGTCAGGTCGCCATTCTTCTCCACTAGTGCGACGATTTCCTTCTCATATCCATCGCGTGTAGCCTTGAGTTCTTCCTCCAGTTCCATGATCCTTGTCTTTGCCTTCTTAAGTTCTATCATGTCTGCGCACATCTGGTTCTCCTGGCGACGTATGTGCTGGTTTAACTCCTGAATGAAAGCTGCAATAGATCTATCCTTCCTGGTACTGATCATCTCCCATTGCTCGTCTCGGCACCCACAAATCTGATAGATAGTATCCTTGAGATCATTGTGGTACACTTCTCCAATGCGTCCCATGGTGATGTGGGCTGCCATGCTCTTTCCTAGACTCCAGGTTGGTGCATCAAAGGAAAACTCTATGGGCTCAGTGATTGGCATGAACGTCCTTCCTGGAACTTGAACTTGAATCATCCAGCGCTCCTCTTCTAGTAGTGTGGTGTTGTAGGTTCCGGTGAAGCTTGGTATTCCGATGTTCAGGTACTTCGTAACTTCCTTCAAGTGTCGTCCAAAAGGTGTATCCTCATCCGGTTGCGCGAACTTGTTCCTTGCATCCGCCATCCTAAAAGAGTGGAAGAAGGGGGAGGAGTTAGAAATGAGAAGAGAGTAGTGATCTAGGGCTTTAGCTTAGTGGTCGTGTCCTACAGTCAGCGTGTGCTCTGATACCATCTTGGTAGCGACCAGACCTCAAAAAGTCTAGTCTCTGTGCATCAGTGTCATCCCTGGATCGGTAATGCTGACATGCACAGTACTTGAAGGATTTATAACAGAGTAGCAATCACACACTTATTACATCGAATGTCTCAAAAGAGAACTTAATACAATAAATACGGCTTAAGGCCATCTAAAAACGATAACAGCGGAAGGCTTGGAAGATAAAGTGAGTCCATCAACTCCAACGGCATCACTGAGTATAAGACCACGACCTATGGCACATTACTCGTCGTCTGAAAAGTCTGCAACATGATACGTTGCAGCCCGAAAATGGGTCAACACATGGAATATGCTGGCAATGTGACACATAGAGAGTAATGAACAGAATAATGCTATCACTACATGCATATTTGGCTGGTGGAAAGCTCTATGGTTACAGTTTTGCGAAAAGCCAATTTTTCCCTACCACAAAGGAATAAATTTTATTTAACTATCATGGTGGTTGTTAAACATTGAGAAGGTACCTCCAACTCAATCCCAATTAAGAACGTGATTAACCCAATCAAATTAAATTAAGTAACATGATGATGAGATTCACATGATAATCCAAGAACTAGATACTCAAGATGTCCATAACCGGGGACACGGCTAACCATGATTAGATTGTACACTCTGCAGAGGATTGCGCACTTTTCCCCACAAGACTCGATCGCCTCCACTTGATTTCTCGCACTACATGGTGTTTGGGAAACGGATGACCGAGACACAGTCTTTCAGAAACAATACTCTTTACTCCGGGTGGACAGTTACACCTACTTTCCCCTACATCTGCTAGCCCACCTCTTCAAGAGGTCATGTAACCTACTCAACTATGCTAGAGCCCATAATAGCTTGTGTCTGCACACGGAAGTTTCTAGCATGAATAATCTCATGATCCCTTTGAGTCTGGGTGGCGGTCCATAGGATGATCACACGGGTACTCCGGGATATCCAAAAATACAAGCAACACTGGGTTCTCCAGGTGCCTCAATCCACCCAGATGTAAATTAAAGTAACCACCTTAAGTTGAACCATTAATTAACAATCTCACATCTGTCATGGAAAACTCTCAAACCCAATCCACGTCTATGAGCATAGCATAGCAATATAACCAAACGTAGAAGTAACTCCCAATGGTTTGATATAAACAGGGCAATAGGTACTACCTCAACTACTTCCCAAAACCCACATTTTAATCAGATCCTAATCATGCAATAGTTTGAGGATTGATCTAATGCAATAAAACTGGGTGGTAAAGAGGTATGATCAAAGTGTTACTTGCCTTGCTGATGATCCGTGAAACCTAGAGACTCGTAGTAGCACGCTTCGCACTCCGGGTACTCTATCACAAACAAACAATACATACATAAGCAATCAAGCAAGGTTGCACAGATAAAACTCAAAATAAGAGATCTAACCAGAAAGTTCAACTTAAGAACTCCGGTTTGCAAAAAGAATCAAATTGAACAAAGCAACGAAACTCAAACGGCGAAAGAAACTAGCTTCGTTTACTAATCTGGACCTAAGTCAAATTTTACAGTAGCAAAACTTGTTTGAGTTGGTTAATCAGAAAGAGGGTTTCGAGACGAAACTCCAGGCGCTTGAATCGCCTGATTCCGATAAACGAGCGAAAAGTTATACTAAAACGAAAAACAGATCTGAAATCGCGATCGAAAATAATCGCGGAAAATCCGAGAAAAAGAAAAACCGACGAACAGGCTAACGAACCAACGTTCGCTGTCTGCGGTTAAATGACGAAAACCGTTCGTTAAAACGAACGTACGGACGAACATCCGCGAAATAGGCTAAACCAAAAAAAAACTAAACCGATCTATAAAAAAAACAAACCGCGGTTTTCAAAAAAAACACGCACGGTTTTCCGGAGAAAACCGGCGGCGGCGCGGGTGGCTACCTCCGGCGGCGGCGAGGTCCGGCAAGGGGCGGCGGAGCTCC
>NC_057808.1:100509126-100545140 GCF_018294505.1 Triticum aestivum
CTCGGGCTGGGCTGCGGGGCTCGGCCTCCCGGCTTATAGGTCGGTTCGTTTTTTTTAAATCAAACATGCAGAAAAATAAAGAAAAGAAATACTAAACGGACTCCAAAAATCCCGAAATAAATTTTCCCCGTCCTCTAAAAATAAGCCAGACAAGATGAACATTTATTTGGGCCTAAAATGAAATTTTGAAAAACACATATTTTTCCTAATTCAAATAAAATCAAATATTTTTTTAATATTTTTCCTCCAATATTTCATTATTTTTGGAGAAATCATATTATGCCCTCTCATATAATTGATATGAAATATTTTCGGAGAGAAAAATAATTAAAACAAATGATCCTATTTTCAAAATTTGAGAAAACCCAAATATGAAAATAATGAAATCCCCAACTCTCTCCGTGGGTCCTTGAGTTGCGTAGAATTTCTAGGATCGCAAAACAAAATGCAATAAAATATGTTATGCATGATGATCTAATGTATAACATTCCAAATTGAAAATTTGGGATGTTACAATATGTCTACTATCTGGTTAATCTCGGGTGTCTACTATGAGTTTCATGTTGGGTGCAAACAAACATTAAAGGAGTCATTATCACTAAAGCTATTATCTGCCTGCTATCATTGGTTTTGGGTCTATCCATAGTTTGTTACCATCACTCTGGATTTGTGCATGCACTCCTTACATAATCTCACTATGTTTTATTCCTATGCATATCAGTTATTGTACACAATGGAACTGAACATGTAGAGCAAAAGAGACGAGCCTTGCGTGGCAATAAAATTTCATGCAGACGTCGCTCCATGGTGGGTGCAAAGGCAGCCCCCCTCCACCCATTTCGGATTGTAATCAAGAGGAAGACAACTGTTCTGAGGGGGATTCAGAAGGAGAAGACCACTCCTATTTACCCCCTGAGGTCTTCGCTCTAACTTAGCATGCTGATGTTGGTAATATCATCCATATGGTGCCTTGCATTGCTTACTTTATACATCAAATATGTCATCTGCTTAGTTTAGACATGCTTTGTGTGAATGCCATTTTTTTAGTTTCTTTATCGTATATGTGAATCATGCAATGCCATCTTGTTTAGCCAGGCATCATATATGTGAATTTTGCAATGCCACCCTGGTTAGCCATTCATCTTATATGTGAATTATATCATGCCATCATTTTTTTATTACGTGTTAAATTTGTCAACAATTTTAGTACAATCAATTACTCTTCCTGTGCATCAGCCCTTCAGCACGGTCATGGAAAAATCTGGAGTGGAAACAAGGTCTTCAGAGCAGACAATGTTATCTGACGAAGCGCATGTCTTGTTGGTTACGGATAGCTCCTCGGAGGAGGATTCAGAGACAGATGACCAGTCCTATTCCCCCCCCCCGAGGTACATGCTCTAACTTGGCAGGGTTATGTTGCTCATATCATGCGTATGGGATCTTACATTGCTATGTCATTTGCTTAGTTTAGACATGCTTTGTGTGAATGCCACATGTTTAGTGTCTAATTACCATATATGTGAATTATGCAATGCCATCTTGTTGCAAGACATTATATATGTGAATTATGCAATGCTATCTTGTTGCAAGGCATTATATATGTGAATTATGCAATGCCATGTTGTTTAGCCAAGTGTCATATATGTGAATTATATCATGCCATCCTTTTTTTGTATTTCTCGTTGCATTTGTCGACAATGTTTGTATATTCAACTGCTCTTCCAGTGCATCAACCATTTGAATTGGGGATGGAGAAATCTGAAGTGAAAACAAGGTCTTCAGAGTAGACAATGCTACCTGCTGAAACATATATCTTGCTGGTTACAGATAGCTCTTCAGAGGAGGATTCAGAGGCAGATGACCAGTCCTATTATCCCCCTGAGGTGTATGCTCAAACTTGGCAGGGTTATATTACTCATATCATGCATATGTTGTATTGCAATGCTTAGTTATTACATCATATACACAATATTGAATGCCATCTCCTTAGTTGACACATCATTATGCGATTGCCCTCTGCTCACTTGCTTAGTATATAAATCATATATTTGAATTATATCATGCCATGATGTTTACATAGACAGCATGTATCTGAATTATGGCATGCCAACCCATTTTCTGAAGACATAATATAGTTATATCATCTCATCCTATTTACATAGTCATCATATTTTGAATTATGTCATTCTATCCGTGAATTATATCATGCCATCACGTTTCCATCGACCGCATGTTTGTGATTTATGGCATGCCAACCACTTTAATAGACACATCATATAATTATATCATGTCATCCTGTTTACATAGTCATCATATATTGAAGTATGTCATTCTATCCTGTTTAGTTAGCCATCATACATGTGAAATTGTGTCATGCTATCCTGTTTAATTAGCCATCATATATGTGAAATTATGTCATGCTATTCTGTTTGGTTAGACAACATAAATGTGAATTATTTCATACCCTGTTTTCTTCCCTACTATCCATTGCACCTGTCTATCTTACAATGTTTGTATATTCAAATACTTTTCTTGTTTATCAGCCATTTCAATTGGAGGGGGTGATGGCACTATCTGTGGGAGTAAAAACACGGTCTTCAGAAAAGATCGTGCTACCTGTCGATGGAGATAGAACCACTGTTGTACTTGCCCAAGAACCAGCCCCACCACACATAACCCAGACTCACACAGATTGTACCCCTACCCAGTTGGACAGAGAACCAGCTACACCCCTTCTAACCCCAACCCCAGCAGATAGTAACCCAGTTCCAGTTGACACAGCACCATCTCCACCACAGAGCACCCAAACACGAGCAGTTAGTAAGCCAACTGCAGTGCCCAAAGCACGAGGACCACCACTCCGAACCCCAAGTCAACGCTTAAAGTAGAAGAAGCATTGTTCTCAGGTCAGGTTCCGTAGCTGTGGTTCATACTTACTTTGCTCTTGCATCACTTTATTTACTCATACCAACTAATTTCAAATTTGAAGGATGCAATTGAAACTCCAATGGCGCAACAGGTATGTTTTAAACCTGTTTCTTTAACGTGTTTGCTATTGTAACTTGCTCTATGTTGATTTCAGTTTCAATTGAATAAACAGTTATGTTCTCATGCCATGCACATTACAAGTGTTGTTATTGCTATGTAGTTTCCCACACTTATATTCTGTCAATCCTGCTTTGTCTTAAATAGATATGATTCTAACTATCTCTATCTTGATTTGGCAACATAAACTAGAATGATATAGACCATACAGTGACCTACTACATAGATATATGTTTGTTTCATGTTGTTATCCTGTCCACCTTACTATTGAACTGGTTTACCAAAATGAGTTTCATATACAACATGGTAAACCTGTGATGTGTTTGTTTGTTTCTCTTTTAGAACGCGGATAAAATATTGGAGAAGAGTACCCCGTTATGCAATGGTAAAGGAAGTAATGCAGATAAGGTTCAAGATAGTGAGACATCCCTGTTCGTCTCCAAGAAAGCTGATAAAAACTATATTGAAGACACTGACACAACCCCAGAGTCCTGTCTTGATGTAGTGTTCGAGTTATTGGCTACTACTTATGGCACCAGCTCTTCGAACTCGCTGCCTGAATCAGTTCGGCTTCTTGAGTCTCAACTTCAACTTGAAAGACATCGATCAGATGTTATGCGACAGGAAGCTGAAGGACAGAGGAAGTCCCTGCAGAATTCAGATGCATACTTTCTGGTGCAACAACAAGTGCTGGAGGATTTAAGCGCCAAACAAGAGAATGTTAATAAGCTTGCTAAGCATCTTGCCAGCATTATGGGTACCCAGGATATTGCTTCTTGACCTCTTCTGAAGTGGTTTCAGTTCTGGACTTGTTTTGCTATGGCGTTTATTTGCACTGGTCGCCAACTTTGACAACCAGTGTATACGATATGCTGCTTTGTTCCCTATATTTGCACTGGTGGCGAACTTTGATGCCCAGTGGATGTAATATGTGTAATAGCCGTGATAGCCTAGCATAAGTTGCTTGCTTATTTATTCCTTGTTGTCTTGTTTATTTGTTTGCTTGTAGTCACTGTAGTTCTTTTTCCGCGGTTTGCTAGTAGCCGCAATAATCTATTTTTTAAAACTAGGCCACAATAACCATGGGCTACATATTTACTGTAGTTACCATGGGCCTCCTACAGGCCATAGAAACAATGGGCCTTCTAAGGGCCGTAGAAACAATGGGCCTTCTACAGGCCGTAGCATCAATGGGCCTTCTACGGGCCGTATGATTGATCGGCCAAACATTGGCCAATAACAGACCGCATTATGGGCCATAAACGGGCTAGATTTGGAATCGTCCGTTCATGGGCCGACAATAACAGGCCGTCGTTAATCGGCTGTATTTGATGACGCTATGAAAACTGCCCAACGGATTAACAGACAGCAAACGGGCCGATTGTAACCATGTGCTGAATTTGGCCCACAAGCAGAAAAGGCCAGTAATGGGCCGTAAGTAAGTGAATGCTGGAAATGAGCCCAAGAATAAATGGGCCCTGAGAAGGCCGAAAGATAACACGGGTTGGAAACGGCCCAATGGAATAATGGGTCGTTAATGGGTATAAAGCAATACACTGTTCATTGCAGGCCAGATTCACCACGGGCCGTTAATGGGCCAAGAGTTACAAATGGCCTCGTATGGGCCGAAAGACATCATGGGCCATACATGGGCCGGAAGTTACAACGGGCTGAAATCATATTGGACGGCCCAGATGAAGCTACTGGGCTTAATTCCGATAGGTCGTAACGGGCCGTGAGTTAGCGGGCCGTAAATGGGCTATATACGAACATGCCGTTAACAGGCTTTCCGTGGGCTGACCCATTACCTTTTGACCAAGTTGAATGGGCCGGCCTTTTCACCATAATGGGCCTCTATTGGGCCGTGCCACGTGTCGGCGTATCATAGGTGCCTCCTGTCCAATGAATGGATGACATCTGTCCCAACGGTGAGCCAACACGTGTTTCCTCCGGCCAATGAAAATTTTACACGTGGAAAATCCTCATTGGTCCGGGCTGTTAGCGGGTTATCGGATCCAAAACCGGACCTGATAGCTTAATGGCAACCCGTTATGGTGGATGCCATGTGTCGGTCACCCTTGACGAAAGCACTTCCATGACGCGCCATTTATCATCATGGAAGTGGACACTTCCGTGATGATAATTTTGGTAATGTCATGGAACACTTCTACGACAGCACAGGTATGACTATCTTGATTCTGTCATAAAATCGTCATGGATGTACATGCATGACAGAAAACGTGACCTACTGTGACAAACACGTATCATCATGGAAGTGTATTTTTTTTGTAGTGCATGTCTATGGTTAGGAAACCTTAACCATCTTTAATCAACGAGCTAGTCAAGTAGAGGCTCACTAGGGACACGGTGTATGTTTATATATTCACACATGTATTTAGGTTTCTCATCAATACAATTCTAGCATGAATAATAAATCTTTATCATGAATAAGGAAATATAAAATAACAACTTTATTATTGCTTCTAGGGCATATTTCCTTCAGTCTCCCACTTGCACTAGGGTCAATAATCTAGATTACATTGTAATGATTCTAACACCATGGAGTCTTGGTGCTGATCATGTTTTGCTCATGGAAGAAGCTTATTCAACGGGTCTGCCACATTCAAATCCGTATGTATTTTGCAAATCCATATGTATTATTGTCTCTAGGGCATATTTCCTTCAGATTGAACCCATCACAAAGCACCTCTCTCATTGCAAGAAAAATCAATCTAGTGGGCCAAACCAAATCAATAGATCGATGAGAAATACAAAGCTATCTTGATCATGCATAAAAGGGTTCAGAGAATACTCAAATAATATTCATAGATAATCTGATCATAAACCCACAATTCATCGGATCTCAACAAACACATCGCAAAAGAACATTACATCGAATAGATCTCCAGAACATCGAGGAGAACATTGTATTGAAGATCAAAGAGAGAGAAGAAGCCATCTAGCTACTAGCTATGGACCCGTAGGTCTGTGGTAAACTACTCACACATCATCGGAAGGGCAGATGTAGGGGCCCTCCGTGATCGAATCCCCCTCCAGAAGAGTGTCAGAAAAGGCCCATAGATGGGATCTCACGAGAACAGAAGCTTGCGGCAGCGGAAAAATATTTTTGGTGTGCCCTCTGGTGCAGGGGGAATAATTGGGTATTTATAGAGCTGAGATTAGGGTTAGGAGAGTCCCGAGGGGCCCACAAGCCCTGAGCCCCCCCAAGGGTGCAGCCAGCAGGCTTGTGTCCCTCTCGTGACTCTTCTGGTCTCCTCCCGAAGCTTCGTGAGTGTCTTCTGGTCCAAGAAAAATCAGCAAAAAATTTTGTTCCATTTGGACTCGGTTTGGTATTGATTTTTTGTAAAAGACAAAAACAAGAAAAAAAAATAGCAACTAGCACTTGGCACTAGGTTAATAGGTTAGTCCCAGAAATGATATAAAATAGCACCAAAATGCATATAAAACATCCAAGATGGATAATATAATAGCATGGAACAATCAAAAATTATAGATACGTTGGAGACTGGTAAGTCTCCAACGTATCTATAATTTATGAAGTATTCATGCTAATATATTATCATTATTGGATGTTTTACAATCATTTTATAGCAACTTTATATCATTTTGTGGGACTAACCTATTAACATAGTGCCCAGTGCCAGTTGATGTTTTTTGCTTGTTTTTTACATTGTAGAAAATCAATATCAAACGCAGTCCAAACGCAGCGGAACTTTTTGGAATTTTTTGGGACCAGAAGACATCCAGTGGGCAGAGAAGCACCAGGGGGTGCCCCGAGGGGGACACAACCCACCAGGGCGCGCCCAGGTGGGTGGTGCCCACCTCGGTGGCCTCCTGTACCCCCTCTTCGCCCTATAAATCATCAAATATTCCAAAAACCCACGGGGTAACCCTAGATCGGAAGTTCCGCCGGCGCAAGCCTCTGTATCCACGAAAACCAATCTAGACCCCGGTGGGGCGAGTCATCACCGGTGGCCATCTTCATCATCCCGGCGACCACCATGATGAGGAGGGAGTAGTCCACCCTCGGGGCTGAGGGTTTGTATTAGTAGCTATGTGTTTAATTTCACTCTCTCTCTCTCTCTCTCTCTCTCTCTCTCTCGTGTTCTTGATGGCACGATCTTGATGTATCGGGGACTTTGTTAATATAGTTGGATCATATGGTGTTTTCCCCTCTCTATCTTGTTGTGATGAATTGAGTTTTCCCTTTGAGATTCCGTTTTATCGGATAGAATACTTTTATGGATTTGAGAGCGCTTGATATATGTCATGCATATGAATACCCGTGACAATGGGGTATTATTTTGATTCACTTGATATATGTTTTGGCACTCAACTCGCGGATTCTCGAGGTGACATTGGAGTAATCTACGCATAGGGGTTGATGCACGTTCTTGTCTTTGTTTCTCTGGTAGAAATCTTGGGGCACTCTTTGAGGTTCTTTGTGTCGGATTGAGTATTATGAATCTGAAATTACTTGGTGCTTATTTTAGTACGAACTCTTGGATAGATCGATCGGAAAGAATAGCTTTGAGGTGGTTTCGTACCCTACAAACGATTTCTTCTTATGTTCTCCGCTAGATAGGATCTTTGGCGTGATTCTTCGTTGCACGTTGAGGGATGGTTATATCATCCAATTATATTAGCATTGTTGAGAGATTGCACTAGCAAAAGTACATACCCTAGGCCTCATATTCAAGCATTGCAATACCCTTTTTTGTGCCCGTTTACTATTGGTTACCTTGCTGTTTTTATAATTTCATATTACAAAAACCAACATCTACTATCCATATTACACTTGTATCACCATCTCTTCGCCGAACTAGTGCACCTATACAATTTGCCATTGTATTGGGTGTGTTGGGGACACAAGAGACTTTTTGTTATTTGGTTGCAGGGTTGTTGGAGAGAGACCATATTCATCCTACGCCTCCCACGGATTGATAAAACTTAGGTCATCCACTTGAGGGAAAATTGCTACTGTCCTACAAAACTCTGCACTTGCAGGCCTAACACAATTCTACAAGAACAAGTTGCGTAGTAGACATCAAGCTCTTTTCTGGCGCCGTTGCCGGGGAAGTTAGGTAAGCGGCACTCACATCCCGTTAACGAAGCTCTTTTCTGGCGCCGTTGCCGGGGAGGTGAGTGCTCGAAGGTATATCTTTAGATCTTGCAATTGAATCTTTTAGTTTCTTGTTTTATCACTAGTTTGGATTATAAAAGAAAACTACAAAAAAATGGAATTGAGGTTGCATCATATTATTCATCTTTATCATGTCTTTCGTGAAAATGATGGAAAGGAAAATTGTTCTCAATTGATAGAAGAAGGATTCAATAGAATGCTTGGTATGAATGATGAGTATGATTGCAATGTTGTTAGTATGAATTCTTTGAATATCCATGATGCTAATGATATGCAAAACCATAAGCTTGGGGATGCTATGTTTGATGAAGATGATATTTCTAGTGCCCCAAGATTTGATGTGCAAATTTGTTATAATGATTGCATGCCTCCTATTTATGATGATTATAATGATGAAAGTGGATTCGGAGAGGTCATGACTTTCTTTAATGATGAATCCACCATTTTGGATGAGGCTTCAATTGACTATGATAACAAAGTTTCTATCTATGATGATTATGGTGATGACATGTATGATATAAAGAATAATTATAACCATGAAACTTGTCATCATGATTTTAATTTTCACTCTCATGATAGTTATCTTGTTGAGTTTGCTCCCACTACTATTGATGAGAAGAAATTTGCTTATGTGGAGAGTAATAAGTTTTCTATGCTTTTGTGTCATGAAAAGAATGCTTTATGTGATGGTTATATTGTTGAATTTCTTCATGATGCTACTGAAAATTATTATGAGGGAGGAACTTATGCTTGTAGGAATTGCAATAATATCAAGTTTCCTCTCTATGTGTTCAAAATCTTGAAGTTATGTTTGTTTTGCCTTCCTATGCTAGTTGATTCTTGCTCTCATGCATTGTTTGATCACAAAATCCCTATGCATAGGAAGCGGGTTAGACTTAAATATGCTAGTCATATGCTTCATGATGCTCTTGTTATGTTTCAGTTCTTATCTTTTATGAGAGCATCATTGAAATCATCATGCCTAGGTAAAAATGCATTAAAGAAAAGCGCTTGTTGGGAGACAACCCAACACTTTTACCTACTGTTTTTGTGTGTTCACATGGTTATGATACTGTAGTAATCATGTTTTATTGCTTTTGTTTCAATAAAGTGCCAAGTAAAGCCTTTGGGATAGTGTGGATGATAGTTGACTTGAATCTGTGCAAAAACAGAAACTTTTGCGCCCAGTCCAGGAATTTCTAAAATTCACTGGAACATGATTTTGATTTGAAGTTTTTACAGGTGATAGATATACAAATTCCCTACGTTTTCCTAATTTTTAAGAATTTTTGGACTAGCATAATTATGGTTGGAGTATAGATTACTCTAGGTTGTTTTGTTTTTGACAGATTCTATGTTAAATGCATAGTTTGCTTGTTTCCTAGTTTCTATGACTTATATTGCTCAATATAAATTGTAGAAATGATATAATACAGTAGGCATTGTGTGTGGAAGCAATTATGAATCTTGTCTTTGACAGTACCAAAGTGAAATGGTTTGCTCTTTATCATACTAACCTATCTCACGAAGTTCCGTTAGGTTTTGTGTGATTGAAGTTTTCAAGTTTTGGGTGAGATGTCGATATGAGGAGAATAAGGAGTGACAATACCCTAAGATTGGGGATGCCCAAGGCACCCCAAGGTAATATTCAAGGAAGATCCAAGCAACTAAGCTTGTGGATGCCCCGGAAGGCATCCCCTCTTTCGTCTCCAACATTATCGGTAACCTTACTTGAAGCTACATTTTTATTCATCACATGATATGTGTTTTTCTTGGAGCGTCATTTTATTTTATTAGTATTTGATTTCTGTTATTTAGAATAATGTTTTGTATCTTTTATTTCGATAAAAGTGGCAAGGATAGCCTTTCCCATGCTTATTTTGCAAGTATACATGTTGCTGTTTCAAAACAGAAAGTTTATCGCTGTTGCAAAAATTCCCTAGAAAAGTCAGAATATGATCAAATGCTGAAACTTTTTGCACAATAATCTCTGATAAATTTTCTGGAGTGTGGTAAATTTTCATAATTTTTGGAGTTAAAGAAGTATTGATACTCTTGCATTCTTTACAGACTGTACTATTTTGGCAGATTGCTGTTATGTTTGCATTGTTTGCATATGTTTGCATGTTTAATGATTCTATTTGAGGATAGGAGTATTAAATATGTAGAGGCATTTAATATGCAATTTTGAATAATAATTTTGGTGATTTTCTACAGTAGAGAATGATAAGGTTTTGCATTGATTTATACTAACTTATCTCACGAGTTCTTGTTGAGTTTTGTGTGGATGAAGTTTTTGAGATTTAGGAAAACCGTGATATGAGTGGAATTAATGAGAAAAAAAAGATCAAGATTGGGGATGCCCAAGGCACCCCCAGATAATATTTCAAGAAGTCTCAAGCATCTAAGCTTGGGGTGCCCCGGTAGGCATCCCACCTTTCTTCTTCAACAATTATCAGTTAGTATCGGTTGAGCCTAAGTTTTTGCTTCTTCACATGATGTGTGCTATTCTTGGAATGTCATTTTGTTATGTTTTGCTTACTGTTTTAATAAAATACTTAGATCTGAAACCTTTAAATAAGAGAGAGTCCTCAAATAGCTACCCATTTACATAACTACTCGCTTGATCTTCACTTATATCTTTTTGGAGTAGCTTGTCATTTACTCTTGTGCTTCACTTATATCCTATGAGTAAATTGTTGAATAAATTGAATGTAATGAAGTTGAAATTATATCTTGATATCATGCCTAGTAGTAGCTTCACATTGGGTTTAGAAAGTGAAATCTTTTGAAGCTTGACAATTACAATATTGGTCATACAAGTAATTCATGAATGATTACTATAAGGAAGAGAACTTTCACATGCAAATATATTATCTTAGACATCTTCTATGATTGTGAATACCCATTAATTATTTTCAAACTTGAGCAAATTATTTGAAGTTGGACAAGGAAGACAACGTAATGAGTTATGTTTGGGTATATTTGCATAGAAGTTATATTGTCATGGATCCTCCAACATGTGGTGTTTGCCTAGGATCTTTTGCTAGCCAAAAATTCGTACTAAGTAGAGATACTACTTGTGCATACAAAAACCCTTAAACCCAGTTTCTTGCCATGAGTGTCCACCATACCTATCTATGGATTGAATAAGATCCTTCAAGTATGTTGTCATCGGTGCATAAAGCAATAAAAATTGCTCCTAAATATGTTTGATATGTTAATGTAAGGGAAAATTTAGCATTGTACGAACTTGTGATGGCAAAGTAATAAAAGCGACGGACTGCATAATAAAGGTTGCTATCATAAGGGGCAATATAACGTGACGTTCCTTTGCATTAAGAGCTTGGGCATCCAAATAAAAAGCGCATGGCAACCTCTGCTTACCTCTGCGAAGGGCCTATCTTTTACTTTTCAGTATTTACTTTTATGCAAAGAGTCAATTGTATAAATTCTCATTTCAACCTCAATTATTCTCTAGTTGGCAAGCACCATGTGGTGGGGAAATATCTAGGCGCATATGACCAGTCAAATATATTTGATCATGATTTATTATTGTTGACAATTATCTCTATGATAAATGAGTTGGGAGGCAAAATATTAAGCCCCTATCTTTCTCTGTGTTCGATGGATGCATTTGTTCTAACAATATGCTTTGAGTAGTAGCAATCATGGAAGACTACATTATGATTCAGTATGTGGAGCTCTTACTTAGACTTTGTTGAATAAGTTGAATTGCAATTGCTTGGTGACTGAGAACATAGGTTGTTGAGTTTCAAGAGAATTCATTGTTTGAACCTTAAAGTGTGAAGTGGTTGCTACTTTAATATGAGAAGTCTTATAAGAAAGAATTCTGTTATGATGCTAGGAAAAGTGATTGAAATTTTCATTGGTCAAACTTGTGCACTTTGCTAGCATTCACACCTCATAAATTATTTCTTTTCTCATTTACCTACTCGAGGACGAGTAGGAATTAAGCTTGGGGATGCTCATACGTCCCCAATGTATCTATAATTTATTAAGTATTCATGCTAATATATTATTATTCTTGGATGTTTTACAATCATTTTATAGCAACTATATATCATTTTTTGGGACTAACCTATTGACATAGTGGACAGTGCCAGTTGTTGTCTTTTGCTTGTTTTTTACATCGCAGAAAATCAATATCAAACGGAGTCCAAATGCTGTGGATTTTTTTGGAGATTTTTTTGTACCACAAGACATCCAGTGGGCCAGAGAAGCACCTGGGGGGTGCCTCGAGGGGGGCACAACCCACCAGGGCACGCCTGGGGGCCCAGGCGCGCCAAGGTGGGTTGTGCCCACCTCGGTGGCCTCCCGTACCCCCTCTTCGCCCTATAAATCGTCAAATATTACAAAAACCCTTGGGGTAACCCTAGATCAGAAGTTCCGCCGCCGCAAGCCTCTGTATCCATGAAAACCAATCTAGACCCCATTCCAGCACCGTGCCGGAGGGGGGAATCATCACCGGTGGCCATCTTCATCATCTCGGCGGTCACCGTGATGAGGAGGGAGTAGTCCACCCTTGGGGCTGAGGGTTTGTACCAGTAGCTATGTGTTTAATTTCTCTCTCTCTCGTGTTCTTGATGGCATGATCTTGATGTATCAGGGGCTTTTTTAATATATTGGATCATATGGTGTTTTCCCCTCTCTATCTTCTTCTGATGAATTGATCAGTTTTCCCTTTGATATTTCATTTTATCGGATTGAATACTTTAATGGATTTGAGAGCACTTGATATATGTCTTGCATATGAATACCCGTGGTGACAATGGGGTATCATTTTGATTCACTTGATATATGTTTTGGCACTCAACTCGCGGATTCCCGAGGTGACATTGGGGTAATCTATGCATAGGGGTTGATGCACGTTCTTGTCTTTGTTTCTCCGGTAGAAATCTTGGGGCACTCTTTGAGGTTCTTTGTGTTGGATTGGGTATCATGAATCTGTAATTATTTGGTGATTATTTTAGTACGAACTCTTGTATAGATCGATCGGAAAGAATAGCTTCGAGGTGGTTTCGTACCCTGCAAACGAATTCTTCTTATGTTCTCCGCTAGATAGGAACTTTGGAGTGATTCTTCGTTGCACGTTGAGGTATGGTTATATGATCCAATTATATTAGCATTGTTGAGAGATTGCACTAGCGATAGTACGGACCCTAGGCCTCATTTTCAAGCATTGCAATACCGTTTTTGTGCCCGTTTACTATTGGTTACCTTGCTGTTTTTATATTTCATATTACAAAAACCAACATCTACTATCCATATTACACTTGTACTCTTCGCCAAACTAGTGCACCTATACAATTTGCCATTGTATCGGTGTGTTGGGGACACAAGATACTTTTTGTTATTTGGTTGCAGGGTTGTTTGAGAGACACCATCTTCATCCTACGCCTCCCACGGATTTAAACCTTAGGTCATCCACTTGAGGGAAAATTGCTACTGTCCTACAAAACTCTGCACTTGGAGGCCCAACACGAGTCTACAAGAACAAGTTGCATAGTAGACATCAGAGATGTATCAATCCCCTTCACCTTGATTTTAATGTGGGGCTCGTGAGATCTTCCCTCAAATCTCTCTCCCAAGTTAAATATATCCTCTTATCTGTCTCCCTTATTATTATATGGACATTTATAGTGGCTGATAAGTCAGTTTTATCTTAGATCCATCATAATATAGGGATGAGAGTACAAGATAATATATGTGAACTGACCTATGGTTGGATGGTTAGGAGGACAGTGTCATCCCCAACTCATCAGGGTTCAAGTCCTCAAATTGACTTTTGTGCTTACATTTTCCCATAGTGTATGAACGTCTGTGTCTGTATTACATTAAAAACTAACATAATATATGATTAGTTATCTTTTAGTCTTATTTCTAGAAAATAAATATACATATAAGGGCCTGTTTGGGACTGCTCCGCTTCATCAAAATTAGTTTCACTCCACTAAATTCACTTTGGAGCAGTTTCATACAGAAGTTGTAGCACTGCCAAAGAGAACGTTTGGCTTCCATCTAGCTCCAACTTCAAGAATGATAAATTTGGTGGAAAGGATCTATTTTATTAGATGAGGGGGGAGAAACGAAGGGGTATCCACTTACTGGTGACAGTGGTGGGTAATTTCCACTCAACTCCAGCTTCTAGAGTTTTTTGGAGCACCCCCTGAAGTGAAGGAAATATGCCCTAGAGGCAATGATAAAGTTGTTATTTTATATTTCCTTATATCATGATAAATGTTTATTATTCATGCTAGAATTTTATTAACCGGAAACTTGATACATGTGTGGATACATAGACAAAACACCGTGTCCCTAGTAAGCCTCTACTAGACTAGCTCGTTAATCAAAGATGGTTAAGTTTCCTAACCATAGACATGTGTTGTCATTTGATGAACGGGATCACATCATTAGGAGAATGATGTGATGGAAAAGACCCATTCATTAGCTTAGCACATTGATCGTTAAGTTTTATTTCTATTGCTTTCTTCATGTCATATACATATTCCTTTGACTATGAGATTATGCAACTCTCGGATACCGGAGGAATACCTTGTGTGCTATCAAACGTCACAACATAACTGGGTGATTATAACGATGCTCTACAGGTATCTCCGAAGGTGTTTGTTGGGTTGGCATAGATCAAGATTAGGATTTGTCACTCTGAGTATAGGAGAGGTATCTCTGGCCCTCTCGGTAATACACATCATAAGAAGCCTTGCAAGCAATGTGACTAATGAGTTAGTTGCGGGATGATGTCTTATGGAACGAGTAAAGAGACTTGCCGGTAACGAGATTGAACTAGGTATGAAGATACCGACGATCAAATCTCAGGCAAGTAACATGCCGATGACAAAGGGAATAACGTATGTTGTCATTATGGTACGACCAATAAAGATCATCGTAGAATATGTGGGAACTAATATGAGCATCCAGGTTCTGCTGTTGGTTATTGACGGGAGAGGTGTCTCGGTCATGTCTACATTGTTATCGAACCCGTAGGGTCCGCACGCTTAACATTCGATGATGATTTTGTATTATATGAGTTATGTGATTTGGTGACCGAATGTTGTTCGGAGTTCTGGATGAGATCATGGACATGACGATGAGTCACAAAATGGTCGAGAGGTAAAGATTCATATATACGACGATGATATTCGGATACCGGAAGTGTTTCGGGGTGTACCGGGTACATATCGGAGTACCGGGGGGGTTACCGGAACCCTCCGGGGGATTAATGGGCCATATGGGCCATAGGAGGGGAGCACACCAGCCCAGAAGGGGTGGCTCGCCCCCCTCCCCCCTAAGGAAGGAGGCCGAATAGGAGAAGGATGAGGGGGTTCACCCCCCCCCCCTTTCCTTCCTCCCCCCTCTCTTCCCTTTCCCCCTTCCGGTAATAAGGTAAGGGGGGCGAATTGGACTAGGGGCCCAAGTAGGATTCCTCCTACTTGGGGCGCCCCATGGCAGCTCCCCTCCCCCTCCCACCTATATATACTTGGGGAGGGGGTGCCTAGAACACACACCAACAATTGTTAGCCGTGTGCGGCGCCCCCCTCCACAGTTTACGCCTCCGGTCATATCTCTCGTAGTGCTTAGGCGAAGCCCTGCGCGGATCACTTCACCATCATCGTCACCACACCATCGTGCTGACGGAACTCTCCCTCGACACTTTGCTGGATCAAGAGTTCGAGGGACATCATCGAGATGAATGTGTGCAGAACTCGGAGGTGCCGTACATTCGGTGCTTGATCGGTCGGAACGAGAAGAAGTTTGACTACATCAACCGCGTTATCAAATGCTTCCGCTTTTGGTCTACGAGGGTACATGGACACACTCTCCCCCTCTCATTGCTATGCATCTCCTAGATAGATCTTGCATGAGCGTAGGAATTTTTTTGAAATTGCATGCTACGTTTCCCAACAGTGGCATCCGAGCCAGGTCTATGTTTAGATGATATGCGCGAGTAGAACACAAAGTGTTGTGGGTGGTGATCATCATACTGCTTACCACCAATGTCTTATTTTGATTCGGTGGTATTGTTGGATGAAGCGGCCCGGACCTACCTTACATGACCACGTTCATGAGACCGGTTCCACCGACAGACATGCAACTAGTTTTGCATAAAAGTGGCTGGCGGGTGTCTGTTTCTCCAACTTTTGTTGAATCGAATTTGACTGTGGCCGGTCCTTGTTGAAAGTTAAAACAGGAAACTTGATAAATAACCGTTGTGGTTTTGATGCGTAGGTAAGAACGGTTCTTGCTAGAAGCCCGTAGCAGCCACGTAAAACTTGCAACAACAAAGTAGAGGACGTCTAACTTGTTTTTGCAGGGCATGTTGTGATGTGATATGTGTTGGGGAACGTAGCATGCAATTTCAAAAAAAATCCTACGCTCACGCAAGATCTATCTAGGAGATGCGTAGCAAGGAGAGGGGGAGAGTGTGTCCATGATACCTCGTAGACCGAAAGTGGAAGCGTTTCATTAACGCAGTTGATGTAGTCGAACGACTTCTCGTTCCGACCGATCAAGTACCGAACGTACGGCACCTCCGAGTTTTGCACACGTTCAGCTCGATGACGTCCCTGGAACTCTTGATCCAGCAAAGTGTCGATGGAGAGTTCCATTAGCACGACGGCATGGTGACGGTGATGGTGAAGTTATCCGCGCAGGGCTTCGCCTAAGCACTACGTGAATATGACCCGAGGCGTAAACTGTGGAGTGTGCGATGGTGATCTTATCAACCTTGGAATCACTTCCAACACACATCGTCACCTCGCCCTTTAACTAGTCTCTGTTCATTTTGCAATTCCTGTTTTGAGTTACTAATCTTATCAACTAAACCGGTATCAAATACCCTGGGGTTACTATGAACACTAGTAAAGTACGCATCAATAACATGTATATGAAATATACCTTTGTTCACTTTGCCATCCTTCTTATCCGCCAAGTATTTGGGGTAGTTCGGATTCCAGTGACCATTCCCTTTGAAGTAGAAGCACTCAGTTTCATGCTTAGGTCTAGCTTAGGGTTTCTTCATGGGAGTGGCAACTTGCTTGCCATTCTTTCTTGAAGTTCCCTTTCTTTTCCTTTGCCCCTTTTCTTGAAACTAGTGGTATTGTTAACCATCAACACTTGATGCTCTTTCTTGATTTCTACCTTTGCCGATTTTAGCAGCGCAAAGAGCTCGAGAATCGTTTTCTTCATCCCTTGCATATTATAGTTCATCACGAAGTTCCAGTAACTTGGTGATAGTGACTAGGGAACTCTGTCAATCACTATGTTATCTGGAAGATTAACTTCCACTTGATTCAAGCGATTGTAGTACTCAGCCATTCTGAGAAAATGCTCACTGGTTGAGATATTCTCCTCCATCTTGTAGGCAAAGTACTTGTTAGAGGTCTCATGCCTCTCGACTCTGGCATGAGTCTGAAATACCAATTTCAGCTCTTGGAACATCTTCTATGCTCTATGGCGTTCAAAACTTTTTTGAAGTCCCGGTTCTAAGCCGTAAAGCATGGCACACTAAACTATAAAGTAGTCATCATAGCGAGCTTGCCAAACGTACATAACGTCTGCATCTGCGCCTGCAATAGGTCCGTCACCTAGCGGTGCATCAATGACATAATTCTTCTGTGCAGCAATGAGGATAATCCTCAGATCATGGACCCAGTCCGTATCATTGCTACTATCATCTTTCAACTTATTTTTCTCTAGGAACATATCAAAAATAAACGGGGAGCTACATCGCAAGCTATTGATCTACAACATAGATATGCAAATACTATCAGGACTAAGTTCATGATAAATTAAGTTCAATTAATCATATTACTTAAGAACTCCCACTTAGATAGACATCCCTCAAGTCATCTAAATGATACGTGATCCAAATCAACTAAACCATCTCCGATCATCACATGAGATGGAGTAGTCATCAATGGTGAACATCTCTATGCTGATCATATCTACTATATAATTCATGTTTGACCTTTCGTTCTCCAGTGTTCCGAGGCCATGTCTGTACATGCTAGGCTCGTCAAGTTTAACCCGAGTATTCCGCATGTGCAAAACTGTCTTGCACCCGTTGTATGTGAACGTAGATCTTATCACACCCAATCATCACGTGGTGTCTCAGCACGAAGAACTTTCGCATGGTGCATACTCAGGGAGAACACTTATACCTTGAAATTTAGTGAAGGGATCATCTTATAATGCTACCGCCGTACTAAGCAAAATAAGATGAACAAAAGATAAACATCACATGCAATCAAAATATGTGACATGATATGGCCATCATCATCTTGTGCTTTTGATCTCCATCTCCAAAGCATCATCATGATCTCCATCGTCACCGGCTCGACAACTTGATCTCCATCGTAGCGTCGTGGTCGTCTCGCCAACTATTGCTTCTACAACTATCGCTAACGCATAGTGATAAAGTAAAGCAATTACATGGCGTTTTCATTTCATACAATAAAGCGACAACCATAAGGCTCCTGCCAGTTGCCGAAAACTTTTACAAAACAAGATCATCTCATACAATAACGTATATCACATCATGTCTTGACCATATCACATCACAACATGCCCTGCAAAAACAAGTTAGACGTCCTCTACTTTGTTGTTGTGAGTTTTACGTGACTGCTACGGGCTTCTAGCATGAACCGTTCTTACCTACGCATCAAAACCACAATGGTGATTTATCAAGTTTGTTGTTTTAACCTTCAACAAGGACCGGCCGCAGTCAAATTTGATTCAACTAAAGTTGGAGAAACAGACACCTGCCAGCCACCTTTATGCAAAACTAGTTGCATGTCTGTCGGTGGAACCGGTCTCATGAACGTGGTCATGTAAGGTTGGTCCGGGCCGCTTCATCCAACAATATCGCCGAATCAAAATAAGACGTTGGTGGTAAGCAACATGACTATCACCGCCCACAACTCTTTGTGTTCTACTCATGCATATTATCTACGCATAGACCTGACTCGGATGCCACTATTAGGGAACGTAGCATGCAATTTCAAAAAAATTCCTACGCTCACGCAAGATCTATCTAGGAGATGCATAGCAACGAGAGGGGGAGAGCGTGTCCACGTACCCTCATATACCAAAAGCGGAAGCGTTTGATTAACGTGGTGGATGTAGTCCAACATCTTCTCGTTTCGGTCGATCAAGTACCGAACGTATGGCACCTCCGAGTTCTACACACGTTCTGCTCGATGACGTCCCTCAAACTCTTGATCCAGCAAAGTGTCGAGGGAGAGTTCCGTCAGCACGATGGCATGGTGGCGGTGATGGTGATGGTGAAGTTATCCACGCAGGGCTTCGCCTAAGCACTACGTGAATATGACCAGAAGCGTAAACTATGGAGGGGGGCGCCACAAATGGCTTGGAACAATTGATGTGTCTTAGAGGCGCCCCCACCCCCATATATAAAGGAGGGAGAGGAGAGGAGGCCGGCCCTAGGCGCGCCCCAAGTAGGAGGAGTCCTACTTGGTCTCCTAGGAGGATTCGCCCCCCTTTCCTTTTACCGGAGGGGGAAAGGGGGGCGGAGAGAGAGAGGGAGAAGGAAAGGGGAGCGCCGCCCCCTCCCCTAGTCCAATTCGGAATCCTCCCTTGTGGGGGGCGCGCCACCCCTATATGGGCTGGTCTGCCTCCCTCCTATGGCCCATATGGCCCATATCTTCCCCCGGGTGGTTCCGGTAACCACCCCGGTACTCCGATATGTACCCGATACATTCTGAAAAACTTCTGGTGTCTGAATACTATCATCCAATATATCAATATTTACCTCTCGACCATTTCGAGACTCCTCGTCATGTCCGTGATCTTATCCGGGACTCCGGACAACGTTTGGTCACCAAATCACATAACTGATATAATACAAATCGTCATCGAACGTTTTTAAGCGTGCGGACCCTACGGGTTCGAGAACTATGTAGACATGACCGAGACACCTCTCCGGTCAATAACCAATAGCGGAACCTGGATGCTCATATTGGCTCCCACATATTCTATGAAGATCTTTATCGGTCGAACCGTTATGACAACATACGTTATTCCCTTTGTCATCGGTATGTTACTTGCCCGAGATTCGATCGTCGGTATCTTCATACCTAGTTCAATCTCGTTACCGGCAAGTCTCTTTACTCGTTCCGTAATACATCATCCCGCAACTAACTCATTAGTCACTTTGCTTGCAAGTCTTATTAATGCATTACCGAGAGGGCCCAGAGATACCTCTCCGATACTCGGAGTGACAAATCCTAATCTAGATCTATGCCAACCCAACAAACACCTTCGGAGATACCTGTAGAGCATCTTTATAATCACCCAGTTACATTGTGACGTTTGATAACATGCAAGGTATTCCTCCTGGTATCCGGGAGTTGCATAATCTCATAGTCAAAGGAATATGTATAAGTCATGAAGAAAGCAATAGCAATAAAACTGAACGATCATTATGCTAAGCTAACGGATGGGTCTTGTCCATCACATCATTCTCCTAATGATGTGATCCCATTCATAAAATGACAACACATGTCTAGGGTTAGGAAACTTAACCATCTTTGATTAACAAGCTAGTCTAGTAGAGGCTTACTAGGGACGCAGTGTTTTGTCTATGTATCCACACATGTATCAAGTTTCCAGTTAATACAATTCTAGCATGAATAATAAACATTTATCATGATATAAGGAAATATAAAATAACAACTTTATTATTGCCTCTAGGGCGTATTTCCTTCAGTCTCCCACTTGCACTAGAGTCAATAATCTAGTTCACATCGCCATGTGATTTAACACCAATAGTTCACATCACCATGTGATTAACACCCATAGTTCACATCGCCATGTGACCAACACCCAAAGGGTTTACTAGAGTCAATAATCTAGTTCACATCGGCATGTGATTAACACCTAAAGAGTACTAAGGTGTGATCATGTTTTGCTTGTGAGAGAAGTTTAGTCAATGGGTGTGCCACATTCAGATCCGTATGCATTTTTCAAATTTCTATGTCTACAATGCTCTGCATGGAGCTACTCTAGCTAATTGCTCCCACTTTCAATATGTATCCAGATTGAGACTCAGATTCATCCAGTTCGGTCTTAAAGCTTGCATCAACGTAACTCTTTACGATGAACTCTTTATCACCTCCATAACCGAGAAATATTTCCTTAGTTCTCTAAGGATAATTTTGACCGCTGTACAGTGATCTACTGCTGGATCACTATTGTACCCCTTTGCCAAACTCATGGCAAGGTACACAATAGGTCTGGTATACAGCATGGCATACTTTATAGAACCTATGGCTGAGGCATAGGGAATGACTATCATTCTCTCTTTATCTTCTGCCGTGGTTGGGTTTTGAGTCTTACTCGACTTCATACCTTACAACTCAGGCAAGAACTCCTTCTCTGACTGATCCATTTTGAACTCCTTCAAAATCTTATCAAGCTATCTACTCATCAAGTCTTATCAAGCATCTTGATCTATCTTTATAGATCTTGATGCCCAATATGTAAGTAGCTTCACCGAGGTCTTTCTTTGAAAAACTCCTTTCAAACACTCCTTTGTGCTTTCCAGAAAATTCTACATCATTTCTGATCAACAATATGTCATTCACATATACTTATCGGAAAGGCTATAGTGCTCCCACTGACTTTCTTGTAAATGAAGGCTTCACTACAAGTCTGTATAAAACTATAGGCTTTGATCAACTCATCAAAGCATGATTCCAACTCCGAGATGCTTGCACCAGTCCATAGATGGATCGCTGGAGCTTGCACACTCTGTTAGCACCTTTAGGATTGAGAAAACCTTCTGGTTGCATCATATACAACTCTTCTTTAATAAATCCATTAAGGAATGCAGTTTTGACACCATTTGCCAGATTTCATAAAATGCGGCAATTGCTAACATGATTCGGACAGACTTTAAGCATCGATACGAGTGAGAAAATCTCATCGTAGTCAACACCTTGAACTTGTCAAAAAAACTTTTGCGACAATTCGAGCTTTGTCGATTGTAACAGTACTATCAGCGTCCATCTTCCTCTTGAAGATCCATTTATTCTCAATGGCTCGCCGATCATCGGGCAAGTCAATCAAAGTCCATACTTTGTTCTCATACATGGATCCTATCTCGGATTTCATGGCCTCAAGCCATTTATCGGAATCTAGGCTCATCATCGATTCCTCATAGTTTGTATAGGTTCGTCATGGTCTAGTAACATGACTTCCAGAACAGGATTACCGTACCACTCTGGTGCGGAACGTGCTCTGGTTGACCTACGAGGTTCGGTAGTAACTTTATCTGAAGTTTCATGACCATTATCATTAGCTTCCTCACTAGTTGGTGCAGGCATCACGGGAATGGTTTTCTGTGATGAGCTACTTTCCAATTCGAGAGAAGGTACAATTTCCTCATCAAGTTCTACTTTCCCCCACTCACTTCTTTCGAGAGAAACTCCTTCTCTAGAAAGGATCCATTCTTAGCAACAAAGATCTTGCCTTCAGATCTGTGATAGAAGGTGTACCCAATAGTTTCTTTTGGGTATCCTATGAAGACGCACTTCTCCGATTTGGGTTCGAGCTTATCGGGCCGAAGCTTTTTCACATAAGCATCGCAACCCCAAACTTTGAGAAACGACAGCTTAGGTTTCTTGCTAAACCACAGTTCATAAGGTGTCGTCTCAATGGATTTAGACGGTGCCCTATTTAACATGAATGCAGCTGTCTCTAATGCATAACCCCAAAACGATAGTGGTAAATCGGTAAGAGACACCATAGATCGCACCATATCTCATAAAGTAGGGTTACGATGTCCGGACACACCATTATGCTGTGGTGTTCTGGGTGGCGTGAGTTGTGAAACTATTCCACATTGTTTTAAATGATGGCCAAACTCGTAACTCAAATATTCGCCTCCGCGGTCAGATCGTACAAACTTTATTTTATTTTTACGATGATTCTCCACTTCACTCTGAAATTCTTTGAACTTTTCAAATGTTTCAGACTCGTGTTTCATCAAGTAGATATACCCATATCTGCTCAAATCATCTGTGAAGATAAGAAAATAACAATACCCGCCGCAAGCCTCAACACTCATCGGAGCGCATACATTGGCATGTATTATTTCCAATAAGTCAGTGGCTCGCTCCATTGTTCCGGAGAACGGAGTTTTAGTCATCTTGCCCATGAGGCATGGTTCGCAAGTATCAAATGATTCATAATCAAGTGATTCCAAAAATCCATCTGTATGGAGTTTCTTCATGCGCTTTACACCAATATGACCTAAACGGCAGTGCCACAAATATGTTGCACTATCATTATCAACTTTGCATCTTTTGGCATCAATATTATGAATTTGTGTATCACTACGATCGAGATTCAATAAACCATTTACATTGGGTGTATGACCATAGAAGGTTTTATTCATGTAAACAGAACAACAATTATTCTGACTTCAATGAATAATCGTATCGCAATAAACATGATCCAATCATATTCATGCTCAACGCAAACACCAAATAACATTTATTTTGGTTCAAGACTAATCTCGAAGGTAGAGGGAGTGTGCGATGGTGATCTTATCAACCTTGGAATCACTTCCAACACACATCGTCACCTCGCCCTTTAACTAGTCTCTGTTCATTTTGCAATTCCTGTTTTGAGTTACTAATCTTATCAACTAAACTGGTATCAAATACCCTGGGGTTACTATGAACACTAGTAAAGTACGCATCAATAACATGTATATGAAATATACCTTTGTTCACTTTGCCATCCTTCTTATCCGCCAAGTATTTGGGGTAGTTCCGCTTCCAGTGACCATTCCCTTTGAAGTAGAAGCACTCAGTTTCATGCTTAGGTCTAGCTTAGGGTTTCTTCATGGGAGTGGCAACTTGCTTGCCATTCTTTCTTGAAGTTCCCTTTCTTTTCCTTTGCCCCTTTTCTTGAAACTAGTGGTCTTGTTAACCATCAACACTTGATGCTCTTTCTTGATTTCTACCTTTGCCGATTTTAGCAGCGCAAAGAGCTCGGGAATCGTTTTCTTCATCCCTTGCATATTATAGTTCATCATGAAGTTCCAGTAACTTGGTGATAGTGACTAGGGAACTCTGTCAATCACTATGTTATCTGGAAGATTAACTTCCACTTGATTCAAGCGATTGTAGTACTCAGACATTCTGAGAAAATGCTCACTGGTTGAGATATTCTCCTCCATCTTGTAGGCAAAGTACTTGTTAGAGGTCTCATGCCTCTCGACTCTGGCATGAGTCTGAAATACCAATTTCAGCTCTTGGAACATCTTCTATGCTCTGTGGCGTTCAAAACTTTTTTGAAGTCCCGGTTCTAAGCCGTAAAGCATGGCACACTAAACTATAAAGTAGTCATCATAGCGAGCTTGCCAAATGTACATAACGTCTGCATCTGCGCCTGCAATAGGTCCGTCACCTAGCGGTGCATCAATGACATAATTCTTCTGTGCAGCAATGAGGATAATCCTCAGATCATGGACCCAGTCCGCATCATTGCTACTATCATCTTTCAACTTATTTTTCTCTAGGAACATATCAAAAATAAACGGGGAGCTACATCGCAAGCTATTGATCTACAACATAGATATGCAAATACTATCAGGACTAAGTTCATGATAAATTAAGTTCGATTAATCATATTACTTAAGAACTCCCACTTAGATAGACATCCCTCAAGTCATCTAAATGATACGTGATCCAAATCAACTAAACCATCTCCGATCATCACATGAGATGGAGTAGTCATCAATGGTGAACATCTCTATGCTGATCATATCTACTATATAATTCATGTTTGACCTTTCGGTCTCAAGTGTTCCGAGGCCATGTCTGTACATGCTAGGCTCGTCAAGTTTAACCCGAGTATTCCGCATGTGCAAAACTGTCTTGCACCCATTGTATGTGAACGTAGAGCTTATCACACCCAATCATCACGTGGTGTCTCAGCACGAAGAACTTTCGCAACGGTGCATACTCAGGGAGAACACTTATACCTTGAAATTTAGTGAAGGGATCATCTTATAATGCTACCGCCGTACTAAGCAAAATAAGATGAACAAAAGATAAACATCACATGCAATCAAAATATGTGACATGATATGGCCATCATCATCTTGTGCTTTTGATCTCCATCTCCAAAGCATCATCATGATCTCCATCGTCACCGGCTCGACAACTTGATCTCCATCGTAGCGTCGTGGTCGTCTCGCCAACTATTGCTTCTACAACTATCCCTAACGCATAGTGATAAAGTAAAGCAATTACATGGCGTTTTCATTTCATACAATAAAGCGACAACCATAAGGCTCCTGCCAGTTGCCGAAAACTTTTACAAAACAAGATCATCTCATACAATAACGTATATCACATCATGTCTTGACCATATCACATCACAACATGCCCTGCAAAAACAAGTTAGACGTCCTCTACTTTGTTGTTGTGAGTTTTACGTGACTGCTACGGGCTTCTAGCATGAACCGTTCTTACCTACGCATCAAAACCACAATGGTGATTTATCAAGTTTGCTGTTTTAACCTTCAATAAGGACCGGCCGCAGTCAAATTTGATTCAACTAAAGTTGGAGAAACAGACACCTGCCAGCCACCTTTATGCAAAACTAGTTGCATGTCTGTCGGTGGAACCGGTCTCATGAACGTGGTCATGTAAGGTTGGTCCGGGCCGCTTCATCCAACAATACCGCCGAATCAAAATAAGACGTTGGTGGTAAGCAACATGACTATCACCGCCCACAACTCTTTGTGTTCTACTCATGCATATTATCTACGCATAGACCTGACTCGGATGCCACTATTAGGGAACGTAGCATGCAATTTCAAAAAAATTCCTACGCTCACGCAAGATCTATCTAGGAGATGCATAGCAACGAGAGGGGGAGAGCGTGTCCACGTACCCTCATAGACCAAAAGCGGAAGCGTTTGATTAACGTGGTGGATGTAGTCGAACATCTTCTCGTTTCGGTCGATCAAGTACCGAACGTATGGCACCTCCGAGTTCTACACACGTTCTGCTCGATGACGTCCCTCGAACTCTTGATCCAGCAAAGTGTCGAGGGAGAGTTCCGTCAGCACGATGGCATGGTGACGGTGATGGTGATGGTGAAGTTATCCACGCAGGGCTTCGCCTAAGCACTACGTGAATATGACCGGAAGCGTAAACTATGGAGGGGGGTGCCACAAATGGCTTGGAACAATTGATGTGTCTTAGAGGCGCCCCCACCCCCATATATAAAGGAGGGAGAGGGGAGGAGGCCGGCCCTAGGCGCGCCCCAAGTAGGAGGAGTCCTACTTGGTCTCCTAGGAGGATTCGCCCCCCCCCCTTCCTTTTACCGGAGGGGGAAAGGGGGACGGAGAGAGAGAGAGAGGGAGAAGGAAAGGGGAGCGCCGCCCCCTCCCCTAGTCCAGTTCGGAATCCTCCCTTGTGGGGGGCGCGCCACCCCTATGTGGGCTAGTGTGCCTCCCTCCCGTGGCCCATATGGCCCATATCTTCACCCCCCCCGGGGGGGTCCGGTAACCCCCCGATACTCCGATATGTACCCGATACATTTCTGGTGTCTGAATACTATAATCCAATATATCAATATTTACCTCTCGACCATTTGGAGACTCCTCGTATGTCCATGATCTTATCCAGGACTCCGAGCAACATTCGGTCACCAAATGACATAACTCATATAATACAAATCATCATCGAACGTTTAAGCATGCGGAACCTACAGGTTCGAGAACTATGTAGACATGACCGAGACACCTCTCCGGTCAATAACCAATAGCGGAGCCTGGATGCTCATATTGGCTCCCACATATTCTACGAAGATCTTTATCGGTCGAACTGTTATGACAACATACGTTATTCCCTTTGTCATCAGTATGTTACTTGCCCGAGATTCGAACGTCGGTATCTTCATACCTAGTTCAATCTCGTTACAGGCAAGTCTCTTTACTCGTTCCGTCATACATCATCCCGCAACTAACTCATTAGTCACTTTGCTTGCCAGGCTTATTATGATGTGCATTACCGAGAGGGCCCAGAGATACCTCTCCGATACTCGGAGTGACAAATCCTAATCTCCATCTATGCCAGCCAAACAAACACCTTCGGAGATACCTGTAGAGCGTCTTTATAATCACCAAGTTACGTCGTGACGTTTGATAGCACATAAGGTATTCCTCCGGTATCCGGGAGTTGCATAATCTCATAGTCAAAGGAATATGTATAAGTCATGAAGAAAGCAATGGCAATAAAACTGAATGATCATTATGCTAAGCTAACGGATGGGTCTTGTCCATCACATCATTCTCCTAATGATGTGATCCCGTTCATCAAATGACAACACATGTCTATGGTTAGGAAACTTAACTATCTTTGATTAACGAGCTAGTCTAGTAGAGGCTTACTAGGGACACGGTGTTTTGTGTATGTATCCACACATGTATCAAGTTTCCTGTTAATACAATTCTAGCATGAATAATAAATATTTATCATGATATAAGGAAATATCAAATAACAACTTTATTATTGCCTCTAGGGCATATTTCCTTCAATATGGTCAAGACATGATATGATATACGTTATTGTATGAGATGATCATGTTTTGTAAAAGTTATCGGCTACTGGCAGGAGCCTTATGGTTGTTGCTTTATTGTATGAAATGCAAAGCCATGTAATTGCTTTACTTTTTCACTTTGCGTTAGCGATAGTTGTAAAGAAATAGTTGGCGAGATGGCCACGACGCTATGATGGAGATCGAGGTGTCAAGCCAGTGATGATGGAGATCATGACGGTGCTTTCGAGATGGAGATCAAAGGCAGAAGATGATGATGGCCATATCATGTCACATATTTTGATTGCATGTGATGTTTATCTTTTATGCATCTTATTTTGCTTAGTATGGCGGTAGCATTATAAGATGATCCCTTACTAAAATTTCAAGGTATAAGTGTTCTCCCTGAGTATGCACCATTGCGACAGTTCATCGTGCTGACACACCACATGATGATCGGGTGTGATAGGCTCTACGTTCACATACAACGGGTGTAAGACAGTTTTGCCTATGCGGAATACTCGGGTTAAACTTGATGAGCCTAGCATGTACAGACATGGCCTCGGAACACTGGAGACCGAAAGGTCAAATTTGAATCATATAGTAGATATGATCAACATAGAGATGTTCACCATTGAAGACTACTCCATCTCGCGTGATGATCGGACATGGTTTAGTTGATTTGGATCACGTATCATTTAGATGACTTGAGGGATGTCAATCTAAGTGGGAGTTCTTAAGTAATATGATTAATTGAACTTAATTTATCATGAAATTAGTCCTAATAGTTTTTGCATATCTATGTTGTAGATCAATGGCCCGTGCTACCGTTCCCTTGAATTTTAATGCGTTCGTAGAGAAACCTAAGTTGAAAGATGATGGTAGCAACTACACGGAATGGGTCTGTAACTTGAGGATTATCCTCATTGCTGCACAAAAGAATTATGTCCTTGATGCACCGCTAGGTGAAAGGCCCGCTGCAGGAGCAGATGCAGATGTTATGAAAGTCTGGCAAGCTCCATCTGATGACTACTCGATAGTTCAGTGTGCCATGCTTTGCAGCTTAGAATCGGGACTTCAAAGACGTTTTGAACGTCATGGGCCATATGAGATGTTTTTTTGAATATTTACTGTAGAGCAACAACCCCACAGTCCTTTTTATTCTAGAAATTTTTTCCCAGACCTGTTTAAATCCGCTCCCACCGGGAGTCGAACCCAGGACCTGGGGTGCTACTAAAGTCGCTGCAACCACTAGGCTACAGGCCCGTTCGCGACCATATGAGATGTTCCAGGAATTGAAGTTAATATTTCAGGCAAATGCCCGAGTTGAGAGATATGAAGTCTCCAACAAGTTCTATAGCTGCAAGATGGAGGAGAACAGTTCTGTTACTGAACACATACTCAAAATGTCTGGGTATCATAATCACTTGACTCAGCTGGGAATTAATCTTCCAGATGATAGTGTTATTGACAGAGTTCTCCAATCACTGCCACCAAGCTACAAAGGCTTCGTGATGAACTATAATATGCAAGGGATGGAAAAGACAATTCCCGAGCTCTTCACAATGCTCAAAGCTGCGGAGGTAGAAATCAAGAAGGAGCATCAAGTGTTGATAGTTAACAAGACCACTAGTTTCAAGAAAAAGGGCAAAAAGGAGGGGAACTTTAGGAAGAATGGCAAGCAAGTTGGCACTCCCGGGAAGAAGCCCAAATCTGGACCTAAGCCTGAAACTGAGTGCTTCTACTGCAAAGGGACTGGTCACTAGAAGCGGAACTGCCCAAAGTATTTGGAGGATAGGAAGGATGGCAAAGTGAACAAAGGTATATTTGATATACATGTTATTGATATGTACCTTACTAATGCTCGTAGTAGTGCGTGGGTATTTGATACTGGTTCGGTTGCTCATATTTGTAACTCAAAACGGGGGCTACGAATTAAACGAAGATTGGCTAAGGACGAGGTGACGATGCGCGTCGGGATTGGTTCCAAGGTCGATGTGATCGCCGCTGGCACGCTACCTCTACATCTACCTTCGGGGTTAGTTTTAGACCTGAATAATTTTTGTTTGGTGCCATCGTTGAGCATGAACATTATATCTGGATCTTGTTTACTGTGAGACGGTTATTCATTTAAATTAGAGAACAATGGTTGTTCTATTTATATGAGTAATATCTTTTATGGTCATGCACCCTTGAAGAGTGGTCTATTTTTGTTGAATCTCGATTATGGTGATACACATATTCATAATATTGATACCAAAAGAAGCAAAGTTGATAATGATAGTGCAACATATTTGTGGCACTGCGGTTTAGGTCATATTGGTGTAAAGCGCATGAAGAAACTCCATGCAGATGGACTTTTCGAATCACTTGATTATGAATCATTTGATGCTTGCGAACCATGCCTCATGGGCAAGATGACTAAAACACTGTTCTCCAGAACAATGGAGCGAGCCACTGACTTATTGGAAATAATACATACCGATGTATGCGGTCCAATGAGTGTTGAGGCTCGTGGCGGGTATCGTTATTTTCTGACGTTCACAGATGATTTGACCAGATATGGGTATATCTACTTGATGAAACACAAGTCTGAAACATTTGAAAAGTTCAAAGAATTTCAGAGTGAAGTGGAGAATCATCGTAACAAGAAAATAAAGTTTCTATGATCTGGTCGCAGAGGCGAATATTTGAGTTACGAGTTTGGCCTTCATTCAAAACAATGTGGAACACAACTGACGCCACCTTGAATACCATAGCGTAATGGTGTGCCCGAACATCATAACCGTACTTTATTAGATATGGTGCGATCTATGATGTCTCTTACCGATTTACCACTATGGTTTTGGGGTTATGCATTAGAGACAGCTGCATTCACGTTAAATAAGGCACCGTCTAAATCCGTTGAGAAATCACCGTATGAACTGTGGTTTGGCAAGAAACCTAAGCTGTCGTTTCTTAAAGTTTGGGGTTGCGAGGCTTATGTGAAAAAACTTCAGCCTGATAAGCTCGAACCCAAATCGGAGAAGTGCGTCTTCATAGGATACCCAAAAGAAACTGTTGGGTACACCTTCTATCACAGATCCGAAGGCAAGATCTTTGTTGCTAAAAATGGATCCTTTCTAGACAAGGAGTTTGTCTCGAAACAAGTGAGTAGGAGGAAAGTAGAACTTGATGAGGTAATTGTACCTTCTCTCGAATTGGAAAGTAGCTCATCACAGAAAACCGTTCCCGTGATGCCTACACCAACTAGAGAGGAAGCTAATGATAATGACCATGAAACTTCAGATCAAGTTACTACCGAACCTCGTAGGTCAACCAGAGCACGTTCCGCACCAGAGTGGTACGGTAATCCTGTTCTGGAAGTCATGTTACTAGACCATGACGAACCTATGAACTATGAAGAAGCGATGATGAGCCCAGATTCCGATAAATGGCTTGAGGCCATGAAATCTAAGATAGGATCCATGTATGAGAACAAAGTGTAGACTTTGGTTGACTTGCCCGATGATTGGCGAGCCATAGAGAATAAATGGATCTTCAAGAAGAAGACTGGCGCTAATGGTAATGTTACTGTCTACAAAGCTCAACTTGTCACGAAAGGTTTTCGACAAGTTCAAGGAGTTGACTACGATGAGACTTTCTGACCCATAGCGATGCTTAAGTCTGTTCGAATCATGTTAGCAATTGCCGCATTTTATGATTATGAAATCTAGCAAATGGACGTCAAAACTGGATTACTTAATGGATTTCTTAAAGAAGAGTTGTATATGATGCAACCAGAAGGTTTTGTCGATCCTAAAGGTGCTAACAAAGTGTGAAAGCTCCAGCGATCCATATATGGACTGGTGCAAGCATCTCGGAGTTGGAATATACGCTTTGATGAGGTGATCAAAGCATATGGTTTTACACAGACTTTTGGAGAAGCTTGTATTTACAAGAAAGTGAGTGGGAGCTCTGTAGCATTTCTAATATTATATGTGGATGACATATTGTTGACTGGAAATGATATAGAATTTTTGGATAGCACAAAAGGATACTTGAATAAGAGTTTTCCAATGAAATACCTCGGTGAAGCTGCTTATATATTGGGCATCAAGATCTATAGAGATAGATCAAGATGCTTAATTGGAGTTTCACAAAGCACATACCTTGATAGAGTTTTGAAGAAGTTCAAAATGGATCAGTCAAAGAAAGGGTCCTTGCCTGTGTTACAAGGTGTGAAGTTGAGTCAGACTCAATGCCCGACCACTACAGAAGATAGTGAGAAAATGAAAGTCATTCCCTATGCCTCAGCCATAGGTTCTATCATGTATGTTATGCTGTGTACCACACCTGATGTGTGCCTTGCTATAAGTTTAGCAGGGAGGTACCAAAGTAATACAAGAGTGGATCACTAGACAGCGGTCAAGAACATCCTGAAGTACCTGAAAAGGACTAAGAATATGTTTCTCGTTTATGGAGGTGACAAAGAGCTCGTCGTAAATGGTTACATCGATCCTAGCTTTGACACTGATCCGGATGACTCTAAGTCACAAACCGGATACGTATTTATATTGAATGGTGGAGCTGTCAATTGGTGCAGTTCCAAGCAAAGCGTCGTGGTGGGATCTACGTGTGAAGCAGAGTACATAGCTGCTTCGGAAGTAGTGAATGAAGGAGTCTGGATGAAGGAGTTCATACCCGATCTAGGTGTAATACCCAGTGCATCGGGTCCAACGAAAATCTTTTGTGACAATACTGGAGCAATTGCCTTGGCGAAGGAATCCAGATTTCACAAATTAACCAAACACATCAAGAGACGCTTCAAATCCATTCGTGATCAAGGCAAGGAGGGTGACATGGAGATTTGCAATATACATACGGATGTGAATGTGGCAGACCCGTTGACTAAGCCTCTTCCATGAGAAAAACATGATCTGCACGAAGACTCCATGTTGTTAGAATCATTACAATGTAATCTAGATTATTGACTCTAGTGCAAGTGGGAGACTGAAGGAAATATGCCCTAGAGGCAATAATAAAGTTGTTATTTTATATTTCCTTATATCATGATAAATGTTTATTATTCATGCTAGAATTGTATTAACCGGAAACTTGATACATGTGTGGATACATAGACAAAACACCGTGTCCCTAGTAAGCCTCTACTAGACTAGCTCGTTAATCAAAGATGGTTAAGTTTCCTAACCATAGACATGTGTTGTCATTTGATGAACGGGATCACATCATTAGGAGAATGATGTGATGGACAAGACCCAATTCACTAGCTTAGCAGATTGATCGTTAAGTTTTATTGCTATTGCTTTCTTCATGTCATATACATATTCCTTTGACTATGAGATTATGCAACTCCCGGATACCGGAGGAACACCTTATGTGCTATCAAACGTCACAACGTAACTGGTTGATTATAAAGATGATCTATAGGTATCTCCAAAGGTGTTATTGGGTTGGCATAGATCGAGATTAGGATTTGTCACTCCGAGTATCGGAGAGGTATCTCTGGGCCCTCTCGGTAATACACATCATAAGAAGCCTTGCAAGCAACGTGACTAATCACTAGTACAGTGAGGTGCTATATAAATGGTTTTTAACCCCTTTCCGTGACGGCATTTGGAACTGTCGCCTAGTGAGTGTGGGCGATAGGAGGGTCCTTCCCACACGACCCAGAAACCGTCGGGGATATGCCCTCCTAGCACACATGCTCGGCAAAATGAGGTCGTGTGGGACCGGCGAGCGACCAAATACGGTTATACGTAAAGTAGTGCTCAAGAAATACAATTATACAGGCGAAATCATTTCCGGTCGTAAGTACATCCCACACAGTCAGTTCCCGCTAAACGTTTCCGTTCGTATATACATCCCACACAGTCGCTCCAAGGAAAACGTTTTTGTTCGCAGGTACATCACACACAATTTTCCCCGTTAAATCGTTTGTGATAGCGTTTCCATTGCACACGGTATTAACAATTTTATCATTTGCGTTATTGAATGCATCACACACAGTGCGTAGAAGAAACTATGTGGCAAAGGTTGTCCATCACACACAGTTTTTATGTGGTAAACATTTGCGCCAGGTGGCCTAACGCAAACAGTTTTCAAGAGGATGTCGTGTGTGATTGTTCATTAATCTAACACGGTTTATTCCTAGAAACTGTGTGCGTTGCCTGAGGTCATCGCCCACGGTGTTTTGTCAATAACCGTTGGCAATAGAAAAACCCAATTAGTAGGCTAATTATCCTATTATTATTAATCCATTTATTAATCTAATTTACATTTCATATTAAGCACATAATATATTTCATTTTCATAATTGAAATACATCAGAGTACAACATCATATAGCTTCAGCACTCAGCTACCCCATTACACAACTGCACCAGCACCAAGTTTCACATACAACATCTATAACCTTTCGAAATTAGCATCATAGACGGTACATAGACAGATGTATCTCATCTGGAAAACTGCTGAAGTAGAAGGCGAATATTGAGCCTTCATTGATGTTGAAGGTCTTTGCAACTTTAGGCCAGTGCCTGTGGATGATTGACCGTCCATCCTTCGTCCTCTTCAGGAACACTTCAATATTGAACTGTGGGTGTTGTATGAATACCTTCCTCGCCTCCTGACCATACAGGTGGTTTGAGAGGTAATCATTAGTGAACTGCTTTGGAAAGGCCTAAAAACAAGGATGTGCATAAATATCTTCTCTATATTAGAAATGGGGCAAAGAAATAAAAAAGGCAAGGTATAATAGTTAGTACCATCCTGTAGTGAACTGATGTCTTCTTCATTGTGCAGACAAAGATCTTGTTGTTTTTTGTCGCTAATTTCTTTATCCTAACAATCTTTCTGAGTTTCTTGACTTGACTGATATTCATGGACAACTCATTTCCCCATATGCAAAAAAGGGTCGATCAGTGGGTCAAAACCCCTGACAGCAGGACCTACATGTACAAAACCAAATTGTTGAAAACTAAATATTAGAATGGTTCCTGCAATTGCACAATAATGTGCTATTAGACAAAGGACCATGCATCTGCAAACCTTGATTGTAAACCTCAGAGCTTCCCATTGTTTCCCTGCAACACATATAAGGTAGTTAGTCATTAGGTTAAGTGAGGGTTCGCATGCTATCTATAAAATATGTTGATGGAAAATAAGCACATTGCAGATTCATCAGATTAATTCAAGCCACATGGAAAACCAATTTATCCAAACCAAGCATGATCAAGAACTAGGGAATATAGCACTTGTATATGTTTCTCATGTATTAAGTGCAACCAAATTTGATTTATTCCTCACATGCACAACAATACAAAATTCTACCCACGACAATTGGACATCACATTGCAGAATTGAACCAAGCAGTTAACTAAACACCACAACAAATGAACCAAATATTAACTAAGCACCACATTGCACAATATAACATACTCCTAATAGAAGATCAACCAGTTAACCAAACCAAGCATGCTTAACAACTTGGAAATATAGCAATTGTATTTGTTTCTCATGTATTTAGTACAACCAAATTCAATTTTGTAACATCCCAAATTTTCAATTTGGAATGTTATACATGGATCATCATTGCATATCATGTTTTGTTGCATTTTGAAAAATCCTCGATAAATCCTAAGCAACTCAAGGACCCTCGGAGAGAGTTGGGGATTTTCTCGAATTTTCAAATTTGATTTTTCAAACGAGGATTGTGGTTTTAATTATTTTTCTCTCCGGAAAAATATTTCATTTTAAATAAACGAGAGGAGAAAATATGACTTCTCCAAAACAATTGAAATACTGGAGGAAAAATGTTAAAATCATTATTTGGAATTTATTTGGATTTTATTTGCAATTTTTATTGCATTAAAAATATTGCATGTTTTCAAAATATTTATTTTGTTTTAAAAAAATGTTCACCCTATTCTAGATTTTCTAACTAGACGGGGAAAATTTATTTCCTATTTTTCTGATTTTTATTTATTTTTCTGCGTATTATTTTCCGCGGAACTTATTTAAAAAAAACGCCCGCGCGCCGACTGGGCCAAAGGCCCAGCCGATGGCCCGCCTCGCGCCTTCCTCTTCCCGCACGGGAGCTCGCCGCCAGGGTCCGTCCCGGGCACGGGAGCCACCGCCGCCTCGGGTGCCCCCTTGCCCAAGGCGCCGCACACACCCCCCCC
>NC_057808.1:100545451-100553616 GCF_018294505.1 Triticum aestivum
GCCGGGAGCCGCCGGAGCCGCCGCCCCCGCACCCTCGAGCCCCGCACCCCGCCGCCAAGCCCCGCCCCCGTCGGAGCCCCTCGCCGGAGCCCGCCGTCGAGGTACCGCCGCTGCCCCGATTCCCGTCGTTGCCGGTTTTCTGTAAAAAAAAACCCCTTCGTTTAAAAAAAATACCCTAGATCGGTTTTTTTTCGGTTTTATTATTTTACGAGCGTTCACCGAACCGTTCGTTTTAACGAACGCGTTCGTCGGTTTTTCTCTATTAACGAAGGTCCGTTATTTAACCGTTCGTCCGTTTTTCTTTTTCGTCGGATTTTCTCGTTATTTTCTCAGATTCGATTTCTGATCGAATCTTCGATTCTGTTTAACTTCTCGCTCGTTTATCGGAATCAGGCGATTCAAGCGCCTAGAGTTTCGTCTCGAAATTCTCTTTCCGTTTAACCTACTCAAACAAGTTTTTGCTACAGTAAAATTTGACCTAGATCCAGATTAGCAAACGAAGTTTCTTTCTTTTGCCGTTTGACTTTCGTTGCTTCTTTCGAGTTGATTCTTTTTGCAAACCGGAGTTCTTAAGTTGAACTTTCTGGTTGGATCTTTCATTCGAGTTTTACCTGTGCATTAGTTGAGTACTGATTGTATGCTTGTTTGTTTGCGATAGAGTACCCGGAGTGTGCCGCTTGTTACTTCGACTCGCTAGGTTTTGCGGATCATCAGCAAGGCAAGTAACACTTTGATCATATTCCGTTCATACCCAGTTTTATTGCATTAGATCTATTTCCTCAAACACATTGCATGATTAGGATCTAAATAAACTGTGGGTATTGGGAAGTAGTTGAGGTAGTACCTATTACCTGTTTTACTTTATCAAACCCTTGGGAGTTACTTCTACGTTGCTTTTATTATGCCATGCTATGCTCGTAGACGTGGATGGGTTTGAGAGATATTCATGACAGATGTGAGATTGTTAATAATGGTTCAACTTAAGGTGGCAACTAAAACTCACATCTGGGTGGATTGAGGCACCTGGAGAACCCAGTGTTGTCTGTATGTATAAGGTCCGCCACCCAGGCTCAAAGGGATCATAAGATTATTCATGCTAGAAACTTCCGTGTGCAGCCACAAGCTATTATGGGCTCTAGCATAGCTGAGTAGGTTACAGGATCTCTTGAAGAGGTGGACTAGCAGATGTAGGGGAAAGTAGGTGTACCGGTCCATCCAGAGTAAAGAGTGATTGTTTCTGAAAGACTGTGTCTCGGTCATCCGTTTCTCAAACATCATGCAGTGCGAGAATCAAGCGGAGGCGATCGAGTCTTGTGGGGAAAAGTGCGCAAACCTCTGCAGAGTGTACAAACTAATCATGGTTAGCCGTGTCCCCGGTTATGGACAACTTGAGTATCTAGTACCTGGATTATCATTTGAATCTCATCACCGTGATACTTATAATTAACTTTGTTGGGCTAATGATGATACTTAATTGGGATTGAGTTGGAGGTACCTTCTCAATGTTTCAACCACCATGATAGTTAAATAAAATTTATTCCTTTTGAAGTAGGATAAAATTGGCTTTTCGCAAAACTGTAACCATAGAGCTTTCCACCAGCCATATATGCATGTAGTATAGCATTATTATTGTTCATTGCTCTCTATGTGTTACATTGCCAGCATATTCTATGTGCTGACCCGTTTTCGGGCTGCAACGTTTCATGTTGCAGACTTTTCAGACGACGAGTAAGGTGCCTTAGGTCGTGGTCTTATACTCAGTGATGCCGCTGGAGTTGATGGACTCACTTATCTTCCAAGTCTTCCGCTGTTATCGTTATTAGATGGCCTTAAGCCATGTTTATCATTCTTAATCTCTTTGGAGATATTCGATGTAATAAGTGTGTGATTGCTACTCTGTTATAAATCCTCCATTTGTACTGTGCGTGTCAGCATTACTGATCCAGGGATGACACTGGTGCACAGCAGCATTGGCCATTTGAGGTCTGGTCGCTACAAAGTTGGTATCAGAGCACACGCTGACTGTAGGACACGACCACTAAGCTTAAGCCCTAGAAAGCTTCTCTCTTCTCATTTCTGACCCCTCTCCACTTTCTACTCTTTTAGGAATGGTGAATGCAAGGAGCAAGTTCATGCAACCAGATGAAGACACGCCGTTTGGTCGACGTCTGAAGGAAGTCACCAAGTACTTGAACATAGGAATACCAAGCGTCACCGGAACCTACAACGCCACATTACCTGAAGAGGAGAGCTGGAAGATTTAAGTTATCATTCCAGGAAGGACGTTTGTGCCAATTACGGAACCCATGAGACTGGTTTTCGAAGCACCAACTTGGAGTTTAGGGAAGAGCATGGCCGCACACATCTCCATGGGACGCATCGGAGAAGTCTACCACCAGGAGCTTAAGGATACCATTTATCAGATTTGTGGAGGTCGAGACGCGCAATGGGAGATGATCAAGACCAAGAAGGATGGATCAATTGCAGCTTTCATCCAGGAGTAGAACCAACATATCCGACGCCAGGAGAATCAGATATGCACGGACAAGGAAGAACTGAAGAAGGCATTCACGAAGATCAAGGAACTCCAACAAGAACTCAAGACTACACGCGAAGATTACTTGGAGGAAATCAACGCGCTAGTAGGGAAGATTGACGACCTAGAGAATAAGATTGGAGCATTCGTGGGAAATCCAGTGCCAAAAGCAGAAGTCGACGAATGCACTTGTCCGGATAACTACATCATCATCGACGACACCGACTCGGAACCAAGTGAAGACGAATGGATTGATGAAGCTGGAGCAGACATCATGGAGTCTTCAACGGATCAGAATTTTTAGTAGACCACCATATCAGTAGTAGTTTTCCCCCATTTAATAGTATAGTTCAAGCACTTTGTAACGCTAGTTAGATCGATTGTTTTGCCTTGTTTGATTGATTGAGTGATATTGATTGAATTTGTCTCATGAGCATATGGGTAGTGTTTTCCCTCTAGACCTCATTCTATTCTTACCTCTCATCTTTTCTAAACCTATCAGATGCCTCCGAGACGCGACACCGGATTTGTTTTTCCGCCAGAGATCACCCAGTTGATTCAGCAACAGAATGCCCTGATGCAAGTGTTAGTTCAGAACCAAGGCAACAACAACAACAACAACAACCCACCACCACCACCACCTGTTGATCACTTAGCCCGTTTCTTAAGGCTAAACCCGCCGGTGTTTTCCAGTAGCACCGAGCCGATTATAGCAGATGATTGGCTCCGCAAAGTTGGAAGGGTGTTGACCACTGCAGGATGCACAGATGCGGAAAGAGTGCGTTTTGCCGCACATCAGCTTGATGGACCCGCAGCATCATGGTGGGAGAATTATACAGCCACGCACCCTATTGACACTGTCACATGGGACCAGTTTCAGCAAGCTTTCCGTACAGCTCATGTTTCAGCAGGAGCTATGGCTATGAAGAAGCGTGAGTTTCGCAACCTACGCCAAGGAGGACGCACCGTAGGCCAGTATGTGGAGGAATTCAGTAAGTTAGCACGTTATGCACCGGATGACGTTGCTACAGATGCTGCCAAGCAGGAGAAGTTTTTGGAAGGACTGAATGATGAGCTGACTATGCAGTTGATGGTAGCAACCTTCAACAACTACCAGGAGCTGGTAGATAGAGCTCTCATGATTGAAGGGAAGCATCAGCAGATTGAAAACCGCAAGAGGAAGTATGGACAAGGGAAGTACAATTCTGGAGCCCAGCAGAAGCCACGATTTACCCCGAAGCCGGGAGGACAGTTTCAGCATACCCATGGAGGAGGTAGTTCGCACAACCATAATGGCTCCAAGAATGGTAATGGGAATGGAGGAGGAAACGGACAGAACCGCACCAACCCATCTACCCCAACCAAGAGAGATCTAAGTCACATTACTTGTTTCAAGTGCCAGAAGACGGGACATTATGCTACTGATTGTCCCGAAGCCCAAAATGGAAATGGCAATGGAAGCTCTGGGAAGAAGCCGAACCCGTTCAACAAAGGACATGTGAACCACGTGAGCGTGGAGGAGGTTGAAGCTCAGCCTGATGCAGTAATAGGTAAGTTTTTGGTTAAGTCATTTACTGCAACCGTTCTTTTCGATACTGGTGCATCGCATTCATACATATCAAGGGGATTTGTAAACAAGTTTAAGATGTCCACCCAAGTTCTCAAAAGCCCCATGATAGTAACCTCGCCAGGAGCAGAGTATATGGCCACCCAAGGATGTTTTCAGATACCGTTGGCCATTGGTAGGCATGTTTTCCCCTCAGACCTCATTGTTTTGGAATCGCAAGGTTTGGATGTGATTTTGGGAATGGATTGGCTATCGTTATATGGAGGAAACATCGATTGTGCCAGCAAGACGATTTTGCTTACCACCCCAGAAGGAAAAAGGATCAAGTATGTATCCCGGCATATGCCGAAGAGGACTCAAGTGAATTCCTTATCAGGAGTTGTACAGGAGGAAGTACCAGTGGTGAAAGACTATCCGGATGTATTTCCAAAAGAGTTGCCAGGCATGCCACCAGATAGAGACATTGAGTTCTTGATTGAACTTTTGCCAGGCACAGGGCCAATATCTAAGAGACCGTACAGGATGCCCGCAAAGGATTTGGAGGAAATAAAGAAGCAGATCAAGGAGTTACTGGATAAAGGCTATATTCGCCCAAGTTCGTCACCTTGGGGATCACCAGTACTACTAGTGGAGAAGAAAGATGGATCGCTGAGGATGGTTGTTGATTACCGAGGATTGAATGAAGTGACCATCAAAAACAAGTACCCACTGCCGATGATCAATGATTTGTTTGACCGCTTGCAAGGAGCTAAAGTATTTTCCAAGATCGATCTACGATCAGGATACCATCAGTTAAAGATTCGAGAGCAGGATATACCCAAGACGCCATTTACCACCAGATATGGATTGTATGAGTATACCGTTATGTCATTTGGACTGACTAACGCACCGGCCTATTTCATGAACCTGATGAACAAAGTGTTTATGGAGTTTTTGGATAAGTTCGTCGTGGTGTTCATTGATGATATTTTAATCTTTTCCAAGGATGAAGAAGAGCATGAGGAGCATTTACGATTGGTACTTGAGAAGCTCAGAGAACATCAGTTATATGCCAAGTTCAGCAAATGTGAGTTTTGGCTGAAGGAAGTTGGATTCCTTGGACATGTTATTTCTGGAGAAGGAATAGCAGTAGACCCTGCCAAGGTTGACACAGTGACAAGTTGGGAATCACCCACGACAGTTGGAGAAATCCGGAGTTTTCTTGGACTTGCAGGATACTACCGGAGATTCATCGAGAATTTCTCAAAGATTGCTAAGCCCATGACTGAGCTATTGAAGAAGAACACCAAATTCAATTGGACTGAGGAATGTGAAGCTAGTTTCCAAGAGCTGAAGAAACGATTGGTTACATCACTAGTGTTGATTCTGCCAGATCAACGCAAGGACTATGAAGTTTATTGCGACACTTCTCGTCGAGGACTTGGAGCAGTGCTTATGCAGGAAGGAAGAGTTGTGTCGTATGCTTCACGACAACTTAAACCCCATGAGAAGAATTATGCTACGCATGATTTGGAATTAGCAGCCGTGGTGCATGCATTGAAGACATGGAGACATTTTCTCATCGGAAACCATTGTGAGGTGTACACGGATCACAAGAGTTTGAAGTACATTTTCACGCAGAAGGAGTTAAACCTCAGACAGAGGAGATGGTTGGAGCTCATCACAGATTATGATATGAGATTGCATTATCACCCTGGAAAGGCTAACGTAGTAGCAGACGCGTTGAGCCGCAAGAGTCATATCAACACCCTCATGACAGGAGAATTACCTCAGGAGTTAGCCGAGGACCTTCGTGAGCTATGTTTGGAGATAGTTCCTAGAGGCTATTTAGCGACATTGGAGATTCAGTCTACCTTGATGGAAAGGATCAGAGAAGCTCAAAAGACAGACAAGGAGATTGAAGAGATAAAGGAGAAGATGAGCAAAGGAAAAGCCAAGGGATTTCGTGAGGATGAGCACGATACCTTATGGTTCGAGGACCGCGTATATGTGCCAAATGATCCGGAGATCAGGAAGTTGATTTTGCAAGAAGCCCATGATTCACCGTACTCGATTCACCCAGGGAATACCAAGATGTATTTGGATTTGAAGAATACTTTCTGGTGGACCGGAATGAAGAAGGATATTGCGGAGTATGTAGCAGTTTGTGATGTATGTCAGAGAGTGAAGGCAGAGCATCAGAAGCCAGCAGGATTGCTACAGCCATTACCGATACCCGAATGGAAGTAGGATAAAATAGGCATGGATTTTATCACAGGATTACCCAGGACTCGTTCAGGCTATGACTCGATATGGGTTGTAGTCGACCGTTTGACGAAAGTGGCTCATTTCATTCCAGTGAAGACCACTTACACCAGTGCTAAGTTGGCAAAGATATACATGACCAGGATCGTATGTTTGCATGGAGTTCCGAGGACCATTTTATCAGACAGAGGAACCCAATTTACCTCAAAGTTTTGGAAGCAGTTACATGAAACATTGGGAACCAGGCCGGAATTTAGTACAACATTTCACCCGCAGACAGATGGACAGACCGAAAGAGTCAACCAGATTTTGGAGGACATGTTGAGAGCATGTGCACTAGATTATGGATCTAGTTGGGACGACAATTTGCCATATGCGGAGTTTTCGTACAACAACAGTTATCAAACCAGTTTGAAGATGGCCCCTTTCAAAGCTTTGTACGGAAGAAGGTGTAGGACACCGTTGTTATGGGACGAAGTTGGAGACCGTCAGTTGTTTGGACCAAATTTGATTAAGGAGTCTGAACAGAAAGTGAGGTTGATTCGCGATAGGCTCAAGGTAGCCCAGTCCAGGCAGAAGAGTTATGCCGATTCTAAACGAAAGGAGACCGTTCACGAAGTCGAAGACAGAGTGTATCTTCGAGTATCACCACTTCGAGGAGTGAAGCATTTTGGAGTTAAAGGAAAGTTAGCGCCCCGTTTTATCGGACCATACAGAGTGTTGGAACGTATGGGAGAAGTTGCCTACAAGCTGGAATTGCCCGAAGGATTGTCTGGAGTACATGATGTATTTCACGTTTCGCAGTTGAAGAAGTGCCACGCAGAGATGGCTGAGATACCACTGAGAGACACCGTGCCACTGGAAGCGATTCAGTTGGAAAGTGATTTGACTTATGAGGAGAAACCAAATAAGATTCTCGAGTATGCCAGCCGAGTTACCCGCAGCAAGGTTATCAAGTTTTGCAAAGTTCAGTGGAGTCACCACACAGAGGATGAAGCCACCTGGGAGCGAGAGGAAGATCTACGGAAAGACCACTCCCACCTGTTTTCTAGCCAACCCGAATCTCGAGGGCGAGATTCATCTTAAGGGGGGTAGGTTTGTAACATCCCAAATTTTCAATTTGGAATGTTATACATGGATCATCATTGCATATCATGTTTTGTTGCATTTTGACAAATCCTCGATAAATCCTGAGCAACTCAAGGACCCTCGGAGAGAGTTGGGGATTTTCTCGAATTTTCAAATTTGATTTTTCAAACGAGGATTGTGGTTTTAATTATTTTTCTCTCCGGAAAAATATTTCATTTTAAATAAACGAGAGGAGAAAATATGACTTCTCCAAAACAATTGAAATACTGGAGGAAAAATGTTAAAATCATTATTTGGAATTTATTTGGATTTTATTTGCAATTTTTATTGCATTAAAAATATTGCATGTTTTCAAAATATTTATTTTGTTTTAAAAAAATGTTCACCCTATTCTAGATTTTCTAACTAGACGGGGAAAATTTATTTCATATTTTTCTGATTTTTATTTAATTTCTGCGTATTATTTTCCGCGGAACTTATTTAAAAAAACGCCCGCGCGCCGACTGGGCCAAAGGCCCAGCCGACGGCCCGCCTCGCGCCTTCCTCTTCCCGCACGGGAGCTCGCCGCCGGAGTCCGTCCCGGGCACGGGAGCCGCCGCCGCCTCGGGTGCCCCCTTGCCCAAGCCGCCGCACACCCCCCCCCCTCCTTAAATACCGCGCCCCCCCTCTCTTTCTTCACCACGAGCCGCCGCCGGAGCCCCTCATCGCCCCGCCGCCGTCGCCGTTTGC
>NC_057808.1:100858116-100873070 GCF_018294505.1 Triticum aestivum
TTTCGGCGGCGGGGGCGACTTGGGCTGACGGGGCCTCGGGGGCGCGCCTTATAAAGGCCTGGCCGGGCGGAGTCCTGCCGAATACGGCCCAAGGTCGGTTCGCGTTTTTTTAAATAATTTTGCGCAGAAAAACAAATAAAAGAAATACTAAATGGACTCCACAAATCCCGAAATAAATTTTGCCCGACTTCTAAAATCAAGCCGGACAAGGTGAACATTTATTTGGGGCCTAAATGCAATTTTGAAAAACTCATATTTTTCCTAATTCAAATAATAATCAAATAAAATCCAAATAAAATCAAATATTTGTTTTTAATATTTTTCCTCCAATATTTCATTATTTGTGGAGAATTCATTTTATCCCCTCTCATATATTTTGATATGAAATATTTTCGGAGAGAAAAATAATTAAAACAAATGATCCTATTTTCAAAATTTGAGAAAACCCAAAATATGAAAATAACGAAATCCCCAACTCTCTCCGTGGGTCCTCGAGTTGCGTAGAATTTCTAGGATCACAAAACAAAATGCAATAAAATATGTTATGCATGATGATCTAATGTATAACATTCCAAATTGAACATTTGGGATGTTACAAACCTACCCCCCCTTAAGAAGAATCTCGCCCTCGAGATTCGGGTTGGCTAGAAAATAGGTGAGAGTGGTCCTTCCGTAGATCTTCCTCTCGCTCCCAGGTGGCTTCATCCTCGGTATGGTGACTCCACAGAACTTTGCAAAACTTGATAACCTTACTGCGGGTGACTCGGCTGGCATATTCGAGAATCTTAACTGGTTTCTCCTCATAGGTCAAATTACTATCCAACTGAATCGTTTCCAGGGGCACTGTATCTTTCAGTGGTATCTTAGCCATCTCCGCGTGGCACTTCTTCAACTGGGATACATGGAACACATCGTGAACTCCTGACAATCCTTCGAGCAATTCCAACTTGTAAGCAACTTCTCCCATACGCTCCAAAACTTTGTATGGTCCTACAAAATGTGGCGCTAACTTTCCCTTAACTCCAAAGCGCTTCACTCCTCGAAGTGGTGATACTCAAAGATAAACTCTGTCTCCGACTTCGTAAACTGTCTCCTTGCGTTTAGAATCCGCATAAGTCTTCTGCCTGGACTGGGCTACCTTGAGCCTATCGCGAATCAACTTCACCTTCTGTTCAGACTCTTTAATCAAATCTGGTCCAAACAACTGACGGTCTCCAACTTCGTCCCACAACAGCGGTGTCCTGCCCCTCCTTCCGTACAGAGCTTCGAAAGGGGCCATCTTCAAACTGGATTGGTAGCTATTGTTGTAAGAAAACTCTGGATATGGCAAATTGTCATCCCAACTGGATCCATAATCTAGCGCACAAGCTCTCAGCATGTCCTCCAAAATCTGATTGACTCTCTCGGTCTGTCCGTCTGTCTGTGGATGAAAAGCGGTACTGAACTCTAGCCTGGTACCCAAAGTTTCGTGCAACTGATTCCAAAACTTTGAACTAAACTGGGTTCCTCTATCTGATACAATGGTCCTCGGAACTCCATGCAGACATACGATCCTGGTCATGTATATCTTTGCCAACTTAGCACTGGTATAAGTGGTCTTTACTGGCATGAAATGAGCTACCTTCGTCAAACGATCGACTACAACCCATGTCGAGTCATAGCCTGAACGAGTCCTGGGCAATCCCGTGATAAAATCCATGCCTAGCTTATCCCACTTCCATTCGGGTATCGGCAATGGTTGTAGCAATCCTACTGGCTTCTGATGCTCTGCCTTCACTCTCTGACATACATCACAAACTGCTACATACTCCACAATATCCTTCTTCATTCCGGTCCACCAGAAACTGTCCTTCAAATCCAGATACATCTTGGTATTTCCTGGGTGAATCAAATATGGTGAATCATGGGCCTCTTGCAAAATCAACTTCCTAATATCCGGATCATTGGGCACATAGACGCGGTCCTCAAACCATAAGGTATCGTGCTCATCCTCACGAAATCCCTTGGCTTTTCCTTTACTCAACCTTTCCTTTATCTCAGCAATCTCCTTGTCTGTCTTCTGAGCTTCTCTGATCTTATCCATCAAAGTAGACTGAATCTCCAATGCCGCTACATAGCCTCTCGGAACTATTTCCAAACATAGTTCGCGAAGATCCTCTGCTAACTCCTTGGGTAACTCTCCAGTCATGAGTGTGTTGACATGGCTCTTGCGGCTCAACACATCAGCTACTACGTTAGCCTTCCATGGGTGATAATGCAATCTCATATCATAATCCTTAATGAGCTCCAACCATCTCCTTTGCCTGAGATTCAACTCCTTCTGCGTGAAAATGTACTTCAAACTCTTGTGATCCGTGTACACCTCACAATGGTTTCCGATGAGAAAATATCTCCATGTCTTCAACGCATGCACTACGGCTGCTAGCTCCAAATCATGTGTAGCATAATTCAACTCATGGGGTTTAAGTTGTCATGAGGCATATGAAACAACTCTTCCCTCCTGCATTAGCACTGCTCCAAGTCCTCGACGAGAAGCGTCGCAATATACTTCATAATCCTTGCGTTGATCTGGCAGAATCAATACTAGCGATGTAACCAAACATTTCTTCAACTCCTGGAAACTAGCCTCACATTCCTTAGTCCAATTGAATTTGGTGTCTTTCTTCACCAACTCCGTCATAGGCTTTGCAATCTTCGAGAAATTCTGAATGAATCTCCGGTAGTATCCTGCGAGTCCAAGAAAACTCCGGATTTCTCCAACTGTCGTGGGTGCTTCCCAATTTGTCACAGTGTTAACCTTGGTGGGATCAACTGCTATTCCTTCTCCGAAAATAACATGTCCAAGGAATCCAGCTTCCTTTAACCAAAACCCGCACTTGCTGAACTTGGCATATAACTGATGTTCTCTGAGCTTTCCAAGTACCAAACGCAAATGCTCCTTATGCTCTTCTTCATTCTTCTAATAGACCAGAATATCATCAATGAACACTACGACGAACTTATCCAAAAACTCCATAAACACTTTCTTCATCATGTTCATAAAATAGGCAGGTGCGTTAGTCAGACCGAATGACATAACGGTGTACTCATATAGCCCATACCTTGTGGTAAAAGCTGTCTTGGGTATATCCTGCTCTCGAATCTTCAACTGGTGGTATCCTGATCGCAAATCAATCTTGGAAAATACTTTAGCTCCTTGTAGTCGGTCAAACAAATCATTGATCATCGGCAGTGGGTACTTGTTCTTGATGGTTACTTCATTCAAACCACGATAATCAACAACCATCCTTAACGATCCATCTTTCTTCTCCACTAGAAGTACTGGTGATCCCCAAGGTGACGAACTTGGGCGAATATATCCTTTATCCAGTAACTCCTTAATCTGCTTCTTAATTTCCTCCAAATCCTTAGCAGGCATCCTGTACGGTCTCTTAGATATTGGCCCTGTGCCTGGCAAAAGCTCAATCAAAAACTCAATGTCTCTATCCGGTGGCATGCCTGGCAACTCCTCTGGAAATACGTCAGGGAAATCCTTCACCACACGCACTTCCTCCTGTACAACTCCTGATAAGGAATTCACTTAAGTCCTCTTCGGCACATGCCGGGATACATACTTAATCCTTCTTCCTTCTGGGGTAGTAAGCAGGATCGTCTTACTGGCGCAATTGATGTTTCCTCCATACATCGATAGCCAATCCATTCCCAAAATCACATCCAAACCTTGCGACCCCAAAACTATTAGGTCTGAGGGGAAAACATGCCTACCTATGGCCAATGGCATCTGAAAACATCCTTGGCTTGCCATATACTCTGCTCCTGGCGAGGTTACTAACATAGGTGTTCTAAGAACTTTGGTGGGCAACTTAAACTTATCCACAAATCCCCTTGATATGTATGAATGCGATGCACCAGTATCAAAAAGAACGATTGTAGTAAATGACTTAACCAAAAACTTACCTATTACTGCATCGGGCTGTGCTTCAACCTCCTCCACATTCACGTGGTTCACATGTCCTTTGTTGAAAGGGTTGGGCTTCTTCCCAGAGCTTCCATTGCCATTTTCATTCTTAGCTTCGGGACATTCATTTGCATAATGTCCAGTCTTCTGGCATTTGTAGCAAGTGACTTGGCTTAGATCCCTCTTGGCTGGGGTCGATGGGTTGGTCCGGTTCTGTCCGTTGCTTCCTCCATTCCCATTACCATTCTTGGGTCCACTATGGTTGTGCGAACCTCCTCCTCCATGGGTATGCTGAAAAGGTCCTCCCGAATTTGGGGTAAAACGTGGCTTCTGATGAACTCCAGAATTGTACTTCCCTTGTCCATACTTCCTCTTGCGGCTTTCAATCTGCTGCTGCTTCCCTTCAATCATGAGAGCTCTATCTACCAACTCCTGGTAGTTGTTGAAGGTTGCTACCATCAACTGCATGCTCAGCTCATCATTCAATCCTTCCAGAAACTTCTCCTGCTTGGCTGCATCTGTAGCAACGTCATCTGGGGCATAACGTGCTAGTTTACTAAAGTCCTCCACATACTGGCCTACGGTGCATCCTCCTTGGCGTAAGTTGCGAAACTCACGCTTCTTCATGGCCATAGCTCCTGCTGAAACATGGCCAGTACGGAAAGCTTGCTGAAACTGGTCCCATGTGACAGTGTCAATAGGGTGTGTGGCTGTGTAATTCTCCCACCATGATGCTGCGGGTCCATCAAATGATGTGCGGCAAAACGCACTCTCTCCGCATCTATGCATCCTGCAGTGGTCAGCTCCCTTCCAACCTTGCGGAGCCAATCATCTGCCACAATCGGCTCGGTGCTGTTGGAGAACACCGGCGGATTCAGCCTAAGAAAACGGGCTAAGTGGTCAACAGGTGGTGGTGGTGGTGGGTTGTTGTTGTTGTTGTTGTTGTTCCCCTGGTTCTGAACTAGCACTTGCATCAGGGCATTCTGCTGCTGAATCAACTGAGTGATCTCCGGTGGGAAAACAAATCCGGTGTCGCATCTCGGAGGCATCTGATGGGTTTTTTAGAAAAGATGAGAAAATAGAATAGAATGAGGTCTAGAGGGAAAACACTACCCATATGCACATATGACAAACACAATCATATCACTCCAATCAATTCAAACAAGGCATACAATCGATCTAACTATCGTTACAAAGTGCTTGGACTATACTATATACATGGTGGAATACTACTACTAATTTGGTGGTCTACTAGAAAAATTGCTCAGTCGAAGACTCCATGATATCTGCTCCGTCTTCATCCTCGCAATCATCCTCACTGGGGTCCGAGTCGGTGTCGTCGATGATGATGTAGTTCTCCGGGCAAGTAGAATCATCATCTTCTCCTCCTGGTGCTGGGTCTCCCATGAATACTCCTAGCTTCTGTGTCAGGTCGCCGTTCTTCCTCACTAGTGCGACGATTTCCTCCATATAATCCTCGCGTGTAGCCTTGAGTTCTCCTTCCAGTTCCATGATCCTAGTCTTTGCCTTCTTCAGATCTATCATGTCTGCGCACATCTAGTTTTTCTGGCGACGAATGTGCTGGTTTAACTCCTGAATGAAAGCTGCAATAGATCTATCCTTCCTGGTGCTGATCATCTCCCATTGCTCGTCTCGGCGCCCACAAATCTGGTAGATAGTATCCTTGAGATCATTGTGGTACACTTCTCCAATGCGTCCCATGGTAATGTGAGTTGCCATACTCTTTCCTAGACTCCAGGTTGGTGCATCAAAGGAAAACTCTATGGGTTCAGTGACTGGCATGAACGTCCTTCCTGGAACTTGAACTTGAATCATCCAGCGCTCCTCTTCTGGTAGTGTGGCGTTGTGGTCCCGGTGTAGCTTGGTATTCCGATGTTCAAGTACCTAGTAACTTCCTTCAAGTGTCGTCCAAAAGGTGTATCCTCATCCGGTTGCGTGGACTTGTTCCTTGCATCCGCCATCCTAAAAGAGTGGAAGAAAGGAGAGGAGTCAGAAATGAGAAGAGAGTAGTGATCTAGGGCTTTAGCTTAGTGGTCGTGTCCTACAGTCAGCGTGTGATCTGATACCATCTTTGTAGCGACCAGACCTCAAACAGTCCATTCTCTATGCATCAGTGTCATCCCTGGATCGGTAATGCTGACACGCACAGTACTTGAAGGATTCATAACAGAGTAGCAATCACACACTTATTACATCGAATAGTCTCAAGAGAGAACTTATTACAATAAATATGGCTTAAGGCCATCTAATTACGATAACAGCGGAAGGCTTGGAAGACAAAGTGAGTCCATCAACTCCAACGGCATCACTGAGTATAAAACCACGACCTAAGGCTCCTTACTCGTCGTCTGAAAAGTCTACAACATGATACGTTGCAGCCCGAAAATGGGTCAGCACATGGAATATGCTGGCAATGTAACACATAGAGAGTAATGAACAGAATAATGCTATCACTACATGCATATTTGGCTGGTGGAAAGCTCTATGGTTACAGTTTTGCGAAAAGCCAATTTTTCCCTACTACAAAGGAATATATTTTTATAACTACAAAGTTGGTTGAAAAAAATATTGAGAAGGTAAACCCCCTCTCAATCCCAATTAAAACTAATCATTAACAACCCAACAAAATTATTTAAGTATAAGATGATGAGATTCCCATGATAAACCAAGAACTAGATACTCAAGATGTCCATAACTGGGGACACGGCTAACCATGATTAGATTGTACACTCCGCAGAGGTTTGTGCACTTTTCCCCACAAGACTCGATCTCCTCCGTTGGATTTCTCGCACTACATGGTGTTGAGAAACGGATGACCGAGACACAGTCTTTCAGAAGTGTTAGCACCTTACAATGGGTAGACAGTTACACCTACTTTCCCCTACATCTGCTAGTCTACCACTGTAAGAGTTCACACGACTTAATCAACTATGCTAGAGCCCATAATAGCATGTGGCTGCACATGGAAGTTTCTAGCATGAATAATCTCATGATCCCTTTGAGCCTGGGTGGCGGTCCATAAAAAAACAGGCAATCACTGGAATACCCAGGTGCCTCAATCCACCCAGATGTGTGTTTAAGTTGCCACCTTAAGTAAACCATTAATTAACAATCTCACATCTGTCATGGATACACTCACCCAATCCACGTCTACTAGCATAGCATAGCAATAAGCAAACGTAGAAGTAACTCCCAAAGGTTGATAATAAAACAGGTAATAGGTACTACCTCATCTACTTCCCGATACCCACAATTTAATTAGATCCTAATCATGCAATTGTTTGAGGATTGATCTAATGCAATAAAACTGGGTATGAAAAGAGGTATGATCAAAGTGTTACTTGCCTTGTTGATGATCCGTGAAACCTAGAGATTCAAAGTAGCACGCTGCGCACTCTGGGTACTCTATCGCAAACAAACAAGCATACAATAAGCACTCAACTAATGCATAGGTAAAACTCAAATAAAAGATCTAACCAGAAAGTTCAACTTAAGAACTCCGGTTTGCAAAAAAATCAAATCAAACGAAGCAACGAAAGTCAAACGGCGAAAGAAACAATCTTCATTTACTAATCTGAACCTAAGTCAAATTTTACAGTAGCGAAAACTTGTTTGAGTTGGTTAAACAGAAAGAGGGTTTCAAGACAAAACTCTAGGCGCTTGAATCGCATGATTCCGATAAACGAGCGAAAAGTTATACTAGAACGAAAAACAGATCGGAAATCGCGATCGGAAATCGCGATCGGAAATAATCGCGGAAAATCCGAGAAAAAGAAAACGGACGAACAGGCTAACGAACGAACATTCGCTGTCTACGAAAAAAAAACAAAAACCGTTCGTTAAAACGACCGAACGAACGAGTGTTCGCTAAATAAACTAAACCGAAAAAACAGATCTAGGTTTTTTTCATAAAAAACGAACGAAAAACCGGATGGAAAACCGAACGGTTTTCTCGAGGAAAACCTCTGGCGGCGGGGCGGTGGTCAACCTCGGCGGGGCGACGGGCGGCTCCGGCGGCGCGGCGGGGTCGGCGGCGGGACGGCGGGCGGCGGCGTCGGGCGGCGGCGGCGGCACGCGATGGCGGCAGTGGCGTCGGCGGATCGGGGTAGGGTTAGGCTTTTCGGCGGCGGGAGCGACTTGGGCTGACAGGGCCTCGGGGGCGCGCCTTATAAAGGCCTGGCCGGGCGGAGTCCTGGCCGAATACGGCCCAAGGTCGGTTCGCATTTTTTTTAAATAATTTCGCGCAGAAAAACAAATAAAAGAAATACTAAACGGACTCCAAAAATCCCGAAATAAATTTCCCCGACTTCTAAAATCAAGTCGGACAAGATGAACATTTATGTGGGGCCTAAATGCAATTACGAAAAACGCGTATTTTCCTAATTCAAATAATAATCAAATAAAATCCAAATAAAATCAAATATTTGTTTTTAATATTTTTCCTCCGATATTTCATTATTTGTGGAGAAGTCATTTTATCCCCTCTCATATATTTTGATATGAAATATTTTCGGAGAGAAAAATAATTAAAACAAATTATCCTATTTTCAAAATTTGAGAAACCCAAAATATGAAAATAACAAAATCCCCAACTCTCTCCGTGGGTCCTCGAGTTGCGTAGAATTTCTAGGATCGCAAAAGAAAATGCAATAAAATATGTTATGCATGATGATCTAATGTATAACATTCCAAATTGAAAATTTGGGATGTTACAATGAATTCAAGACAATTCTACTGAGGTCTCATCTTATCGAAAAGCCATGTGAACCTAAAGAGAAGAAACCTTGTGCATGCAAGCTCTGTGGAGAAATAGGACACAACCATAAAGAACGCAAGGATGAATGCTCTCATTGTGAAGAAAGTCACCCAGCTGGAGAATGCCCAACTAGGCAAATTACTTGTTTCTTGTGTGAAGGGACTACCCACCCTGCTCAGTGTCACATTTACCCCATGGTACAAAGAACCATCCATCAGAAGAAAGAAGCAATGAAAGGAGCCCTCGTGGAAATTTTAGAAGAACCTGTGATGAAGGAAAAGGTGGAGGACACACCCGAAGAAGACCCCATTAAACCCTGCACCAAGTCTTGCTATTCATGTGGAGAAGAAGGACACATCTCCCAGAATTTTCTGAAGGGGGATCTAGTAGCATTCCCGACAGTGGAAGTAGAGTATGACCCACAAGAAATAGAAGCCCTAACTGGCACGGAAAAGTCCAGGAAGAGAAATAGATTGGATTACAGGAACAACCCGATTTCTACAAAGAAGGACCTGAGTCATGTCACATGTTTCGGGTGCAAAGATCTAGGGCACTACTTCAGTGGTTGCCCAAAAAGGAAGCTGAGGACCCAAGGAGGCTATGTAATCACAAGGAAACCTCGAGACTTGTCAAAAGAATTATGTTTCCGCTGTAATGAAGCACGGCACTTTGCCAGAGATTGTCCCAAAGAGAAGGAGGCTTGTGCTAAATTGTAGTAGTAGTGGGAACATTTCTTTTTATTGTTGAGGTGTTGAGTTGAGGCATGTAATGGATATGCAAGAGATTGTAATAAGTTCATGATATCAATAAAGTTCATGTGTCATAATTTCATACGTTGAATTTTACGAGTTGTTACTCTATGAAGAAAGATTTTGACCATTTTCGAGGATATGAGAAATATGGTATATGGAAGAATTTGTGCATTTCAAGGGTGGTAGTACCCTGTGAGGACACTTGACCCTTGGAAAAGATAATGATATTCCGCGGAGTGGACTTCGGACAAAATAAGTACAAGTTTTATCTCGATATGCGGGATACCCCAAGAATATGAAGAGATGAAGTACTATTGGATATAAAGGAGGTATAATGTTGGTAATATGGAGCAATTGTAAACCCAGGATGAGTTAAAGCTATAAATGTGATGAGGTGGGCCCGTAACCCACAGGCTCCACGACCTGCCAAGAAGCAAGCACATTCTTGCTGAAGGAAAAAAACCTGGAAGAGGATATGCCTTTATCAACAAACGATCTTGCAGGAGTAACGCAAAACCTAAGAGTTGTGAAGAAACAATAGATGTTTTGCAGAATCAATGGACTTTCCGAACTTGGTTCATCGACAAGAGAAATTTCGCGATGCTTGTGAGGATGACCGAGTGTTAGAATGCGAGATTCACTAAACCATATACAAGGTAATGATCTGTGAAGGAAATATGCCCTAGAGGCAATAATAAAGTTGCTATTTATATTTCCTTATATCATGATAAATTTTTATTATTCATGCTAGAATTGTATTAATCGGAAACTTAGTACATGTGTGAATACATAGACAAAATAGAGTGTCCCTAGTATGCCTCTACTTGACTAGCTTGTTTAACAAAGATGGTTATGTTTCCTAGCCATTGACATGTGTTGTCATTTGATGAACGGGATCACATCATTAGAGAATGATGTGATGGACAAGACCCATCCGTTAGCTTAGCACTATGATCTTTTAGTTTATTGCTATTGCTTTCTTCATGACTTATACATGTTCCTATGACTATGAGATTATGCAACTCCCGAATACCGGAGGAACACTTAGTGTGCTATCAAACGTCACAACGTAACTGGGTGATTATAAAGATGCTCTACAGGTGTCTCCGATGGTGTTTGTTGAGTTGGCATAGATCGAGATTATGATTTGTCACTCCGATTGTCGGAGAGGTATCTCTGGAACCTCTCGGTAAAGCACATCAATATAAGCCTTGCAAGCAATGTGACTAATGAGTTAGTTGCAGGATGATGGCCCTCTCGGTAATGCACATCACTATAAGCCTTGCAAGCAATGTGACTAATGAGTTAGTTGCGGGATGATGCATTACGAAACGAGTAAAGAGACTTGCCGGTAACGAGATTGAACTAGGTATGATGATACCGACGATCGAATCTCGGGCAAGTAACATACCGATGACAAAGGGAACAACGTATGTTGTTATGCTTGACCGATAAAGATCTTCTTAGAATATGTAGGAGCCAATATGAGCATCCAGGTTCCGCTATTGGTTATTGACCGGAGATGTGTCTCGGTCATGTCTACATAGTTCTCGAACCCGTAGGGTCCGCACGCTTAACGTTCGATGACGATTTGTATTATGAGTTATGTGATTCCATGTACCGAAGGTTGTTCGGAGTCCCTGATGAGATCACGGACATGACGAGGAGCCTCGAAATGGTCGAGATGTAAAGATCGATATATTGGAAGGCTATATTCGGACATGGGAAAGGTTCCGAGTGATTCGGGTATTTTTCGGAGTACCAGAGAGTTACGGGAATTCATCGGGGGAAGTAGTGGGCCTTAATGGGCCATACGGGAAAAGAGAGATGGTCCTCAAGGGGTGGCTGTGCGTCCCCCATGGCAAGTACGAATTGGACTAGGGAGGGGGTGGTGCCCCCTCTCTTTCCTTCTCCCTCTCCTACTCCTTCCCTCTCTCCCCTCTTGGAAAAGGAAGAGGACTCCAACTAGGATTGGGAATCCTAGTTGGAATCCCCCTATAGGCGCGCCCCTCCTAGGCTGGCCTCCTCTTCCTCCCTCCATTATATACGTGGCTAGGAGGCACCCCAATAGCAGAACAACACAAATTGATCTTTTAGCCGTGTGTGGTGCCCCCCTCCACAATTTTACACCTAGGTCATATTGTCGTAGTGCTTAGGTGAAGCCCTGCATCGGTAACTTCATCATCACCGTCACCACGCCGTCATGCTGACGAAACTCTCCCTCGGTCTCAGCTGGATCAAGAGTTCGAGGGACGTCACCGAGCTGAATGTGTGCAGATCGCGGAGGTGCCGTGCGTTCGATACTTGATTGGTTGGATCGCGAAGACGTTCGACTACATCAACCGCGTTACTAAACGCTTCCGCTTTCGGCTACGAGGGTACGTGGACACACTCTCCCCGCTCGTTGCTATCCTTCTCCTAGATAGATCTTGCGTGATCATAGGAATTTTTTTGAAATACTACGTTCCCCAATAGTGGCATCCGAGCCAGGTCTATGCGTAGATGTTATATGCATGAGTAGAACACAAAGAGTTGTGGGCGATAATAGTCATACTGCTTACCAGCATGTCATACTTTGATTCGGCGGTATTGTTGGATGAAGCGGCCCAGACCAACATTACATGACCGCATTTATGAGACTGGTTCTACCGTCGTGCTTTGCACAAAGGTGGCTAGTGGGTGTCTGTTTCTCCAACTTTAGTTGAATCAAGTGTGACTACGCTCGGTCCTTGTTGAAGGTTAAAACAACACACTTGGCGAAAAATCGTTGTGGTTTTGATGCATAGGTAAGAACGGTTCTTGCTAAGCCCATAGCAGCCATGTAAAACTTGCAACAACAAAGTAGAGGACGTCTAACTTATTTTTGCAGGGCATGTTGTAATGTGATATGGTCAAGACGTGATGAGATGTAAATTGTTGTATGAGATGATCATGTTTTGTTAAAGTTATCGGCAACTGGCAGAAGCCTTATGGTTGTCTCTTTATTGCATAAGATGCAAGCGCCATATAATTGCTTTACTTTATCGCTATGCGATAGCAATAGTTGCAAAAGCAATAGTTGGCGAGACGACCATGTGACGACACGTTGATAAAGATCAAGATGATGGAGATCATCGTGTCATGCCGATGACGATGGAGATCATGACGATACTTTGGAGATGGAGACCAAAGGCACAAGATGATGATGGCCATATCATGTCACATATTTTGATTGCATGTGATGTTTATCTTTTATGCATCTTATTTTGCTTAGTACGACGGTAGCATTATGAGATGATCCCTTACTAAAATTTTACGGTATAAGTGTTCTCCCTGAGTATGCACCGTTGCGACAGTTCTTCGTGCTGAGACACCAGGTGATGATCGGGTGTGATAAGCTCTACGTTCACATACAACAGTTTCAAGCCAGTTTTGCACATGCAGAATACTCGGGTTACACTTGACGAGCGTAACATATGCAGATATGGCCTCGGAACACTGAGACCGAAAGGTCGAGCGTGAATCATATAGTAGATATGATCAACATAGTGATGTTCACCACTGAAAACTACTCCATCTCACGTGATGATCGGACATGGTTTAGTTGATATGGATCACGTGATCACTTAGATGATTAGAGGGATGTCACTAGTAGAAAAACGGCCTAATGTGAAGCACATTAGTATCGGTTTGTAACAAAACCGGCACTAATGTGTCCATTAGTGCCGGTTCGAACGGCTAGGCGGGCGGAGCTAATTAGTACCGGTTCGTTGCGAACCTTTAGTACCGGTTCGTGGCACGAACCGGTACTAACGAGGATGTGGCACGCCGTGGTCCGGCTGCGGCCCCACCAGTGCCTTTAATACCGGTTCCTACCACAAACCGGTACTAGAGGTTTGTAGTTGCAGCTGTTTTTTAGTCCCACCTCACTCGGCTAACAGGGTTTTTACCACCTTAAATATGTTACTTCTCAAACTATGACAAGCACTTGGTCTTCATTGAACTCTATGTGTAGAATTTGTGGCCGCAATATGAGTCTTCACCGGTTTCTAAACCGTTGAGGACTCATATTGACAATTCAGATTATACACAAAAAGATCGTTGATGATCAATGTATTTTTGATGTATATTTTTACATGTTTACACCCTCACTCTGTTCTCTCAAACTCCGGACTTTTTTGCGTTCAGCAGCCGCCATTCAAAGCCACGTCGTCAACTTTCAACCCTTTTTGACATAATTTGCTATTTTAATGCATTACTAATTTGTTTTGAGCTAAATGGCCCTGAAATTGAAAAGCACTACAAATGAACTCTAAAAAGGTTGAAACTTGGCATGGTATCATCATTTCACCCGCATAGCATGTGCAAAAAAGTAGAGACGGTCACGGCAAAAACTGGATGCACTTCGTGTACAAACTGGACAATCTCTTTCGAAGTATCAGGGTTTCAGACAAAAACTCATCTGTTACACACCGGCAATTCAAAAATTTAATAACTTATTACAACTCCGGACTTTTTTTGCGTTCAGCAGGCGCCATTCAAAGCCACGTCATCAACTTTCAACCCTTTCTGACATAATTTGCTATTTTTAATGCATTTACTGATTTGTTTTGAGCTAAATGGCCTTGAACTTGAAAAGCACTACAAATGAACTCTGAAAAGGTTGAAACTTGGCATGGTATCATCATTTCACCCGCATAGCATGTGCAAAAAAGTAGAGAGGGTCACGGCAAAAACTGGATGCACTTCGTGTACAAATTGGACAATCTCTTTCGAAATAAATAGAAGAAAATAAATAAAGCAGAAAAGAAAAAACTATATAAAAAACTACTCAGAAATAAATAGAAGAAACTAAATCAAGCAGAAAAGAAAAAACTATATAAAAGATTACTCAGAAATAAATAGAAGAAAATAAATAATGCAGAAAAGAAAAAAACTATATAAAAATTGTTGGGGCGCTGCCCAGTGGGCCTGCCAGACCTCGGGTGTGGAAATTCAGGCCCAGAAGGGCCAGCAGGCTCACAGGGCAGCGCGCCATAGTTAGGCACAGAAGCTTGCTTTATAGAGGAGTTCGAAGGAGCAGCCGTGGCTGGGTTTATAAACAAATGCGGCTGCCCTTCGCCCGGCGAGGTGGGACTAAACTTTGCGCCCCTCGCCTGGTAGCGCACCCCCTTTAGTACCGGGTCGTGGCTCCAACCGGTACTAAAGGTTGGGTCTTTAGTACCGGTTGTTGCCACCACCCGGTACTAAAGGGATTCCCTTTCCGCCGCTTGGCCTGGCCAAAATTGACCTTTAGTACCGGTTGGTGGCTCCAACCGGTACTAAAGGCACCTACAAATTTCGTCAGTTTTCATCTGCTTCTTCTCCTCTGCCCCGTCGCCCGCCGCCCCTGTCGCGCCACCCCTCATCGACGCCCCCGTCCCCGTCGTCACCACCCCGGCCGTCGTCCCCGCCCTATCCCCGGCCGTCCCCATCGTCGTCGCTGCCC